>NC_040903.2:134397427-134697427 GCF_004126475.2 Phyllostomus discolor | reverse complement strand
TTGTACAGCATTGGAGAGAGAGCCCTGCAAAGAACAAAGGATGACTTTCAGTGTTGCTTCAGGATGCAACTAAGATCACACCTGCTCTGTGTGTCTGCTTCTTAGATGGAAATGTCCCTTTTGAATAATTGTCTAAAAAAAGATCTTTTGTCTAAGACCTATCCTCTCCTCTCTTCCTTCCAGAGAACTGTGCTGAGTTTAGTTTTCATGTATACAATTAAATATGCAAGGTTTACTGGGATGGTAGAGATTTTAAATCTTTGCCAAGATCCCAGTGATTCCCAATCCATGAGGAGATATCTTTATTGTCTCTTGTCTCATGTTACCTACTCTTTTAGGCATGTTTTTTATACTATCTATAATAACTTATACTTGAATATGGTATGTTTTTCTTTCAAACCTTTTTCTTTTTTTTACCCCAAGAAAGAAATGAAAGTCACAGTGGCTTGAAAGAAGACCTAGCTAGCTAGCTATTTGATTTTTGGCAAATTTATTAACTTCTCTGAGCTTTTTCCCCCCATCTGTATAGTAAGATGCTTGAATCTTATGTTATAAGCTTAAATACTATTCTGTGTTTTTTTCCATATTAGTAATATCTTTTATTTAATACCAACATGTTCCAAGTATTAACTTCTCATCAATTGACTGCAAAAGAACGTTTTTACTTTGTTTTATTTTATTTTAATTATTGTTGCAGTACAATTTTCTATCTTTTACTCCCAACCCACCCACCCACCCATCCCTCCCCTCCTCCCTCCCATTTCCACCCCCCTAGTTTTTATCCATGTGTCCTTCATACTTGTTCCTGTAAACCCTTCCCCCCTTTTCTCCTATTCTGTGTTTTAATATGTTATGGTTTGAAGACATACTACTTTATTCATCTTAAATACACAAAATAAAATTCATCTTATTTAACACATTTTTTAAAATTCAAATATTTTTCTAATCACATAGGGTATTGAAAAGGCTCCCACTTACAATACAGTCACAGAAGATGCCCACATAAAACAAAAATTCTCAAATAGCATGGTCTCAAAAAGGGCAAAACTTAGGAATTAACATCAGGCTTTCTGAGATGTTGCATATTCTGAAGCTAATACATCTTTTCTCATTTCTACTAAGATACACTGTAAACTAATATTACTGCAGGCATCTTCAAGGTGGTCACCAAAATTATTTTGCTTACTGGGATTTTGTCATATCAATAATGTAGAATTTTATTTTAATTGTACCGTGTTTGGCCTAATGTAAATTAGCCCTGTAATTAAACATGTGATAATACATACCATAGAGTTTTCTTTGAGTCTGTCATTTATTTATTATTTTGTACTAAGTACATTAGCAAAATAATGATTAATCTGAGTATGGTACATGATTACATTTTAACCCTGATTCAACTTGACCTTTCAACGGAAGATAGTGTGCTCTCTCATTAATACCACAATGATTAGACCTTAAAATATTGAGGGTGATTTTAGAAAAATTTTCATGGGGGTGGGGAGGCAGTGGGGCAAAGCAAAGTGCTGTAAAGCACAGCATCAGCTTATAGTGTTTAGCAGGCGCTCAGCTTTTTCAAAGCCTCTTTTTTTTCAAGAGATGCTAAAAGGGTGTTCAAAAAAGATGAAAGCTACATGATTAAAATGAAGCATGCTATGTTTAACTGGCAGTTTATGCTACATAGTCTATATACTCTGGTCTAATCATCTTGTATTGTGTCTGACTAGTTTACTGTGGTTGAAAGTTTCTTGGCCAGAAAGGACCTTGTAAAATTAGTTCTTATTAGAAAAAATATGGATGGCTGCAAAATTTGGAGAAAGACTGATTTTAGTCCTGTCAAGTGACATAAATAAATGATCGGCAGGGGGGGTTTGGTCTAATTTGGTGGATAAAAAAGTGAAGTGCTGTGTGTGTTTAGAATTTTCTAATAGGTAGAATTCCCATCAAACTAACATTTTAATTCTTCCCAGAGATGTGTCCCTTACTCTGTATTTTAAGAAACTCTAATGTGTGCATGTGTATGTACTTTAGAATTTAAAGTTGACTATGACAAATGAAGTGATAACATATGAATATAGAACCTTGGGATATCCAAATTAAGTAAGGATGTAAGATGACGGTCCAGGATATCAAGATGCAGAATTTGAAGTCATAATATCTATGAAGCAGAGACAAAAACCTTATTTTCTTTCCTTCTGATGGTTGGATAGTATTTTTTGGCAGCTTTAGTTATTGTTTCCATTGGTGTGACATGTGATCTCCACTTCCTAAATGAGAACGCATATGATCACCATATTTGTAGCTGATGACACGGGATAGAGAGTTTCTATTAGAAGAGTGTTTTGGTGTTTAAGCATAAGATTTGTTTAGCTTCTCTCTTCTTAGGTAGCAATAGGTTCATTTTGTGAAGTTAAACACTTGATATTTAATTAATTTACTGATTATCAAAACTGTGCACGACTGCTTCAGTGTCATTTGTAGGTTCAAAGATAAAATATGAATGTACCTAAACACATTGTTTTAGTGAAAGGCACAAGAAAGTTTTCTTAAGGTTTCCTAAAGTTTTAATCTGAAAACTCACACCCTGCCTAATCAGTTCTTTACGATTTTGCTTTGACATGTTAATAATGGGTTGACTCCAGAGACATGCAGTTTTGGTAGGTATGATTTTTTACATCATTTACCTGAATGATGTTGAAATTGTTAGTTCAAGAGGCTTGTAAAAGGAGTCTAGGAATAATCACAGGAGAGAGGAGATTGTTTTATTCTTATGATCTTAAAGTAAAAATGCTTGTTCCTTCTATTCAGCCACCACTGTCCCCACTGACCTTAAAATAAACAAATAAAAACACAAATCTTCCAAAATACTTTATTTCTTCTTGGTTGCTCCTATCTGAGTTTTCAGCTAAGGGTGTGTACTTTTCCTGTGCCAAACTCTACTTGAACAGAAAAAAATTTTTTTGACCTATAAATTGCGAGCATACGTTACTTCCAGTTAATCTTTATGAGCTAGTGGAAGGAAATGTAATGCCTTGTATAGTTCGACAGTTTAAAAAACAAATTATCTTCAAGTAGATTAACTTTTGAAATTAGGGAAGCCACATGTAATCTCAAAACTATACATTTAGTGGTACCTGCTGAGTATCAGGTGTTTATAACCTGGCCATAAAAACTCATTCCAGCCTAAAAATCTAAGGTTTCAACCCAACAGGAACCTTAAAACAAAATTTGGCTAAAAAGATTTTGTTGTTGTTGTTGTTCTATAATCTAAGAAGTACGGAAATAGAAGGCTTAAGGTCCTGGACATGATTTTTATGGAAAAACTTTAAAACAGACAGAGGTAAGCCATTTGTTCACATGTAGACTAGTGTCTCTGTAAACTGAAGTATGAGAGAGAAGGAGAGGAAAAGGCAAGAAAGACACAAATGGGGATGGGGGGTAGATGATCTCGACTATTAATGGGAATATCTGCCTCAAGCTTATTGAGGGGATATATAGGGAATATAGTATATGCCTATACTCTAAGCCTGTCAGGTTGACAAGTGTTAACCTGTGTTTGTAGATTTCTTATCTTGGGGTCTGTTTCTATAGCTATACATCTTGTTGGTGTGAAGAAGATTCCAGATAGCACAGTTATGCCTTAAAAGCTAGGAAATAATTTTGGAAAGATGAGGAGGGTTAATTTAAAGCAGTCATCATTATTTTTATCTTGGGCACTTCAGTATCATTATAAGTAGCCTAGAGGCCTCTTAAGCACAGTTCATCTTCAGGGCTCTAATTTCCTTTCAGTCTGGTTTATTGGAGTCTTGTCGGCAATACTTGCCTCACCATGGTGCCCTGGCAGACAAGATTTTCCTCTTTCCTTTCATGCTAACCTTGCCCCCACCTCCTTACCCAGTGAATGTGGCAGGCAGAAGGAAATCTGGTTAATAAATATTAACTAAAATGTTAGAGAGCTTTGGTATCTCTCAGGCGTCCTTCAAGGGATAATGGGTCTAAGGAACCTCAGATAAATTTTCAAGGGTAGGGAGATTTTGAGCCTCAGGGAGAAGAAGAGGGGGAAAAGTGTTTGGGGACAGGGTTTGTGGATGTCTTCTGTGCTTTGAGGTGATCCTAAGCTATTTGTAACCCAGGAACAGTTGTCCACGTAGTTCTTACTGAACCACCCAGGAAGCTGGGGGAAACTGAGTTAGAGGCAAAGTCGCTCACACCTCCCAGCTCAGAGCTACAAGTGTCCTTGTGTGTCACTGGCTGTGGGACGTGTGTGGCCCTGTTCCCAGTTAACCTTTGTGTCTGTAACTGCAGCAGTGTCTCAGGTACCTGCAAACAATTATGGTGTTTCAGTAGGTTACCTGGTGCGAGCTTCTCTGGACCAGGCTTTCCACATGACAACCTGCTGGCTTTTGTTTTGCTGCCCTGCAGCAGGTCAGCTTTGACATCTCAAGGGTGGTTCTGCAGAACGTGAATTTTAATGTGATAAGCATGTGTGTTTTCCATGAAATGTTTGCACTTGTGTATTAACATGGCTATGTTATAAAGTGGGCTGACATTTCCGCTGTTTTCTCCCTGTGTTATCTTGCTTTGTTGCATGCTTTAATAGTTTCTATAAAGTTTATTGCCCCCTGCTGTTCAGTATCTTCATATGCTGTGTGTTGTTCTTTACATCCTGCTGGGGTGCAGTTTAATGAATTATTTTTCAATGAGAATGATATGATTTTTACAGCCTGCCCACAGAGATAGTGATTTTAATATAGTATTTGATGTTGTACCTTTGCTCATTTTTTCTTCGTACATGTCACTATTACTGCCATTGAGTGTCATGGGCATTGGCTGCCCAAGCTCAATGCCATGCATGTAATAGTCTCTTTTATTGCATGTTTAATTCTTTATCTCTTCTAATCTTCTCCCTGGATCTCTATCTTCAATTCCATTTCAGACAGTTTGGCTTTTATGCCAACATCTGTACATTTGCTTTGCATTGAAATTCCAAGAATAACATCTTTGCTGCTGTTGGTCTCCCTTGCTCAGTAATTGAATCCACACATTCCTAGGATGTGTTATGTGAGGTGATTTGGCAACTTTAGTTTTTTTGTCAAACTAGAGCTTATTTGAAACTATAGGAGTGAGTCAGAGCTTATTCTCTGGGCTCTTCTCCTGCTTTCTTTTCTTCTCAGTCTCCCCACCACAGCTCTTTTCCCCTCAGCTGGCTGAATTGTAGAGGTTCTCCTTTCTAGTTCCAGAAATTTAGTTAATATTTAAGTACCACCACTTCTGCTACATCCCATTTCTTTCAGTTTAGTCGTCTTCCCTTACATGCTTTCTCTATACACATCACTGTCACCTCTTCTGCTCCCCACCCCTACACATCATATTTCTTCAGTATTAGGTTTAATTTAATTAACGTTGACATTCATGACAAGGGATGCCTCAAGCTTGGAGCATTCAATGAAAAAAAGTTAAGTCCCAACATTAAGAAGAACACCTAGATATCGAATATGCAGGGTCTTATCTGTGTTTTAAAATCAAAAATTACCAGGTCTATCAGTTAAAATATGTTTAGCTGCAAAAAATAGAGTATGCAACCTGTTAAGCAACAAAATGATACATTATCTCACAGTAAGAGAAGTCTGTGGGTGGGTAGCCCCTGGTACCTCAGTGGCTCGACAAGGTCACCCAGGACCCAGATTCTTCCTCCTGTTCTTCCACCCTCAGTGCACTACCTTTTATACCCAATACTTGTCACATTGTGATGGCAAAAATGATGTTGCAGCTCCAAGGATTGGTCCTTATACAACAGCTTTCAAAGTGACATGAAAAAGTGTGAAACATTTCCCAGAAGCTTCAGAGGGGAGTTGCCTGTATGATTTATTGGGTAGGACTGGGTCGTGGTTCCATACTTAGAGCAATCACAGATATGGGATCACAGACATGGGAGAATTGGCTTAAAGCCAATCATCATTCATTTCCTGGAAATAAGCGCAAGAACGTCAGGAGTTTCTTTGTGAGGAAGAGGGGTAGAGCAGTAAACTTGGTTCCTTTTGAGTGGGCACCATGTATGTTTATTTAACAGGGGTTAGACCTGCTAAATAAAAAATAACAAATGCAGGGCCCATGCCCTCTCGTTCTCAGTGCTAGTGGTGAGTGTGAAACTTCTTCGTTTTAGAGTCACCAAATCCCATGTGTAAAACTTACTCTATATTCTTAGAGAATATACTATTTGCAACCAGTTAACTTGTTACTAGACAAATTTCCCTTTCAACACAGTGATATTCACATTTTCACATTTTGAGAATATATAATAGCTGTGGGGTGACCAGTGCTGTGCTTTTAATCAGGCCCCATTTGCTGCAATCCCAGTGCAGATGACTGTAGTTCATATGAAAGCAGGGGCTGTGTCTCTTTTTGTTCCTGATCATTCCTTAGTGCCACGTGAGTTCCGGTATACAGTCGGTGATCAGTGTGTACTTCCTGAATAAATTAACCTCAGGCACGTGGGAATGATATCTTGAACTCATGTCACTTATTTATATAGTCAAATGTTGTAGGCTAGGGTAAAACTTAACATTTGAATCAATGAAGAAAGTAATTTTATTTGCTGGCTTATGTCTCCTGTGTAATTAAAAGGATTTAGTTGCTTATACAACAGTTTCATCAGATGCTTTTCATAAGTCAACACGCAGCTCCTTTCCACTTCCCTGGGCCTGCTGTAAGATGAGCCCATTGCACAGCTAATGTATTTTGAAATACCAGAAGGAGAGAAGGAAAGTGCAGGTTTAATGTCTTTGGTGCGTGTCACCAGGAAGTCAAATGTCACCCTGCCTCCCATGCCCCTCAGTATGTAAATGGAAAGGGAGGGTGCCCAGAGTGGAGAAGGGCAGTGGTCAGCGGGGAAGGGGGTGGGAAGGACTTGCATGCAAGCTCCCTGTGCTGCTTTCATTCTCATCAGTCACGTAGTTAAGGGTAAAGTCAATGGGAAGAGATGACAAAAGAGTTTGTTCTAGGATATTTATATTTTTCCAAAGGGAGCACAAGTAGTAACCAATTTACTCTAGAAGAATAATACGTCACACTGAAGTAAATGTAAATTTTACTTGAGCCTATAAAAAACTCTCTTTTAGACTTAGCTTATACATAATGAAATGTGCCCCAAAAAGATATGAACCAAGTGAGAGAGGCAAAGGGTCAACCTGGTTTCAAGGGCATAAACATCGAATTGCCATTTGTACTGATTTTCCAATGCAATTTAAAAATTAACCCGGAATGTTAGGGGTCATACATATTATGAAAGCTTTTTATTGTAATCCTAGACAAAACTTTATTATGCCATAAAGAAGTCAGGAGTCTTTAGTGAAAATTGTGGTTGACAGGAAAACAGAGTTGATTCCACTTAAAGCTGAAAGGTATACCAGGTCAAGAGATCCTTATATGTCTCCTTTACTTTAGAGTGCATTTATAACTCATGAAAGGAAGTGGACTGATACTTTTGAAGTTAACTTCCTTCTCTTATATTCACAAAACCTGGGTTAGCCAGGTGCAAGGCTATGGAATTAAGCTTTTATTACTCTGCCTGGAGCATATGAGCGGGTGTAAGCAGCCGGGGATGCATGTACAGGTCCGGAGACAAGCCACCCTCTGCCATCCCTCATTTTTCACATCTCAACTAAGTACTTGAAGACTAATGTCTTGAATGATACTGTTTCTTAAAATCTCATTTCATTCTTCACTAGTGATTCTCAGTTGCTGCAAATTCATCATCATCATCATCATCATCATCATCATCACCACCACTACCACATATTTATAGGAAGAGTATGGGGCACATAGAACTGTTGATTCAGGGTTAAGAGCATTTCAACTATGATCTTTGTCTTCAAGGAAATTAGGATCTTTTAGAAAGATTTATAAACATATTTTTAGTTTTCAGTTTATACAACTAGGGCTTTTCTTAAAAAAAACAGTAATGTAAATAGAGATTGGGTACCTAGCTGAGTCCACAGAGGCTGTATACCCGTAATGGAACCCAGTGATAAAGCCACTATCACCCTGGCCAATGTGGCTCAGTTGGTTAGAGCATTGTCCCGTAAACCTAAAGGTCATGGGCTTGATTCCTGGTCAGGGCACATGCCTGGGTTTTGCGTTCAGTCCCCAGTGGGAGTGCAAACAATTGTTTCTCTTTCTCTCCATCTCACTGTCTTCCACTCTCACTAAAATCAATGAGCTTGTCCTTGAGTGAGGATTTTAAAAAAGTCACCATCTGTTCATACCTTAGAGATCTCAGGGGCAGGTTTCCTTGTGCTCTTGAGGCAGGAAGGAGTCTTATCACCTCACCTGGGCACTGCCATGCTGCTGGGTCACATTTTGAAATGGGTTGAAATTGCTTGGAATACCTTTCTATCAACATTTCTGATGACTCCTTTACCTGCTCATGAAGTTTCCTCAGGCCCACAAGTACCCAGTTGTCTTTAGGTTATTCTGTACGCACCACCCTAAGTCTACCATTTGGGGAAAGGGAGGTAAGATAACCTTATCCTGCTAAATTGTTATCTTCCCCCCCCACACACACACACTTTCAGAATTCTAGTTCTTTTAGTATAGCTCAGCTCCTCCAGTAATTAAGGGAAAAGTGAACCAGTGGTGTCGATGCATGCTGCTGTGTGAATTATTAATAGACTTTTTACCTCCTCAGACACAGTTCTAACTGGGATTATTTGTATAATTTCAGATACTGTAACACAAAGTAAGGGATAAAAGCTCAAAACATTTCATAAAGGTTTTCAGGAAGACCACTCATAAATAGTTACTGGCACTGTGGGTTATAAATAAGAACAGTCACGTCACAAATGAAAATGTGGGCACACACAAACTATAAGCAAGATATAACGTGAAAACTAGAACAACAGTGTGGAATATGGTGTAGGAGCTCAGAGCAGAGCAAGCTACTCCCCAACTGTCCCTTGAAGGAGGGCTGTGTGAGAGAGGTTTCCGGATGAGGCTTCAGTGACAGGGTTTGTACAAATGTACTTGAGGCCGATGGGTAGTCTGAGTGGAGAGAAGAGTGTAAGCATAAGCACAGCAAGGCCAGTCAGGAGGGTCCTGTTCTCCAGAGAGGTCCCTGTTTCTCAAGAGCCCTTCCACTGTGGAGGGAGAAATGACTGGAAATCAACACCTGAGTGCATAGGACACACTGTGTACTTTGTGTACTTGAATTCTCTTCTAAACCCTATGAGCAAGCATCTTAGGAAGAAATCAAGGCTCAGCAAGACCAAGCAACATGTCTGAAATACTGTAGTTGGTAAATAGAAGACCATGATGGCAACCTTGATCCGCCTGATTTTAGAGCCTGCTTTCCTGCCCTTGTGCAGCCTCTCTCCTACCTGTCCCCCACTGGCACTCGGGGCCAGCCTCAATAAGAGTGGCGTGGGGTACTCCCAAGCATTTGAAAGTTGAGGAATGACTACATGCGGATACATTTATTTAAAACCTATGTAAATTGAGAAGACTTCTTAATTTTATTTTTCACAAAAGTAATGGCATGATTTAGTAAACCTTCTAAAGGGAAGACTAGAAATGGAACTCTTCATTTTTAAAACCAGTGGTACAAATGACTTATTTTAATACTTGATCTTAGCCAAGAGGCTGAGAAGCAATACAAATACTTATTTTTAACCATTTGTGAGTTCATTCAGAAACATCATGAGTCATCTAAGAACATTATTGATTTTTTGAAAATGTGCCTAGTTTTGTGTGTGTGTGTGTGTGTGTTACCTTCATTGTAACACGCAACTGAATTGTACTACAAAAACATCTTTATTCATGTGGTCACTCCAGTATTTTCAGTAATTTAGAGGCCGTTGGCTTTGCAAAGATCTAGAGTTCCCCTTCATATCTGTCTCTTCAGTGACATGAGAACCTTCATCTTATATCAGTTTATAGCCATTACTTCATTTGTCTGTAGGGCAATGGTGAGTTTTCTGCTTTGGGAAGTAGTTGGGGTTGTTTTGTTGGACGAGAGGGACTCAGTTAGTCATTAAAGCTCCTCCACCTGGGGTTTGATGTCCACTCACTCCTGTCACTTCCAGCCTGCGTTCCCCACTGTGCACTTCCCAGGCTCGCAGTGTTCTCTCCGCCCCTCCCACCGCTCATAGCACTCATCCAGGAGTGGCTGTGGGAACACTAAAGAAACCAAAGCGAGTGTACAAGCTTTTTGGTGGAAGTTTGTTGAAAAGAAAGGTTAGAAGCATGCTTTTATTAATATGAAATTTAGGGATTGTCTAATGACTTTATTTAGCCTAACTATGCCTGAAATGTTATGGTTAGGAAGATTGCTCTGCATTTCAATTATTGGTAGGTATTTTTAAGTTAAAATGTAACTCTAATATATTTCCTAGCCTATTTGTATTGTTAAATGACCAGTTTTATCCAAGAATGGAAATAGAGAAATAGGACCCTGAATGCAGACTGGGTTACAAAGGAGGCAGTTATAATCAAATACTTTTCATGATAGAATTGTTTTGATTACTTATGGAGGGTATACATATAGTGATCTGTTGAGACCTAGGTGACTACATATTTTGTTTAGCAAACTAACTAACTGACAAATGTCCTAACAGTCATCCTTGTATCAGCCAGGGAGGTTTTTGTTGCTTTCAGGATGTGCCTCATGTTCAAATTCTAAGTGGTGGTTTTTCATCATTAAAGATGTTTGCAAACATTATAATTGTTCACACCATCTCTTTTGTTTTTTTGTGGGGGGTGTTGTTTGAAAAGAATAAACATACTTTTGTGATTGGATACTAATTTCCTGTCGGCATCTGACAGTAAACTTAGTTTTCACATATCATTGTGTACATTATGAGTCCCTCGCTATTAAACTCATTGTTGGTAAAATTGAATTTGCCCTTTTTCCTCATTGGTGAGAAGATGAGCTTACTGTGTTGGCCTCCTGCTCAAAGGGAGCAAGGATGCTAGGGGCATAACTGGAGGGAATAAATTTATATCCTTTTGAACAGTATCTGGGTGGAATTGTGGAGTGAAGGACAGAAGGCTTTTCCCTAGCAGGAGAGAGACATTTATGCCTAGACACAGAAATCTCCCACTGCAGGTTCTTTGACACATCACTGACCATTGGAGAACATGGAGCCTACTGCTGGTTCTTGGGTGTTAAACAGCCCTCACTGCTTTTATTGTGCCATTAATTGCACTTAATGCAGCTGCATCGCTAGTACGCTTGGCTAGGCTCTGAAAATTAAGTAGAGGGTACTTTGTTATAAAATTCACTGTAATGAGCTCTGGTGGGACAGGGTCTGTTAAGTTTGAAATTACCTCCGGCCATTTCTAAAGGACTTCTTAAAATATTTCACATCTATAAAAGTTTGCAACTAGATAAATAGCCATGGAGAGTTATGCCAGGCAGAGGGAAATCCACATTTCTCCTCAGTACATCTGTGATACAATATGAATGTTTCTAATGTTTGAGAGTGGTGTTTGTTTTCTACATTTTCCTCTGCCTCCGACATTCAGTAAATTCCATAAGTTCAACTTCAGCTGTTTTGCCCCATGGTTTACATATACAGACTTTTTTTTGTTTAGTTTATTTTTGAGTCCAAATTATGCACTGCACTAGAATAGGAGCCCCCTCCGGGTACGCATAAATTGGTTCAAGAAGGGGTCACACCTCTATGAACAAAAATACTGAAGAGACAGCTATAACTATTAGCCAATTAGTTTAATGTTACTGAGCCTGAAACAGATTACTGGTACCTGTCTAAGAGTAGCTTAAAACAACTTTAATTCCCCCAGCATTTGGGGGCTCTATGACGGACTGCTGCAGTGCTTCGTGGCTAATAAAATTTTGCATTGACTAATTTACCAAGAAGCTTTACCAAAACATCCAAGTAATCCACACAGAGTCATTAGAGACAGGTCCAGAACCTGCTCCCTCAGGACTGATTTGAAAAACAACTCACTGGGATCAGCCTCACTGCGCTTTAGATGCACTGGCACAAATCAGGTGGAGGATCTTCTATGGTTTTAGTGCAGCAATTTATCTGAGTTTTGTAGTTAAAGTATAAGCATGAGGTAATTAGAGCCCTCCAAGCTTGAAATTCATGAACCTTATTCCCCCTTTAATAGACTCTATATAAGCTTGCCAAGCTCACTGTTTGACTGATATATATGGAGGCTTTGTCAAAAGCCTCTGGTCAGAATGTAGTTTTAAAAAATTCAAAATCGGTTTTCTTTTCTTTTTAGCTCTTACACGTGTAAACAGGGAAGATTGCAGTGTGCTATTACTGAGGTCAGTCAGCAGTCTGTTGTGCCCTTTGGAGGTATTCACTAATCGATAATCAGATACACGCAGCCACGTAGCTCTGCAACTGCCGTCCAGATGGGTCTGACAACAAACGACATGACCAATCAGGACCAAAGAGTAGAGGGGGCAGGCGGCTGTGAGTCTGTTTAGTTTCTTCTACTGTTTATTCCTCCTGGCAAAGAATGGGAGATAACCTTTATTGAGCTGCTCCCGCTGCTGTAGTGCCTGAGCGGTGCGTCTCTGCATGAGGCAGTCAGGATTCAGTCTGGCTTCGCAGTATCTACCATGTGTACATATTTTTAGAAGTTGAGAATGTAAGTGTAGATTTTAAAAATATTTATGAAGACCCATGCACACAAACCCACCATACCACCTTTCTTCATTTACTCTCATGAAGGGTTATTATGCTCCAAATTCACAGTGTAGAGTCAAAATTCAACTATAGTCTTAAGGGTTTCAGATACACCAAATTATCTTATCTCTGGTAAACGTTTTATCTCTCCTGTTTGTGAAGAAGGCCATGACGTGATGTACTCTACAAAATCTGCAGGGGTTTTTTTTGTGTCTTTTTAAATTTGTATATGACTCCTAGAATACACAATCTTTGAGGAAGAAGGAAACTAACATTTAGCGAATACCTTATATGTGTCAAATACCATGATAAGCACTTTATATACCTCATCTTATTTAATCCTTAAACAGCATGCTCAAGTGGGTGGTAATATGTTCATCTTTCTGGTAGCCATATTCCCCTGAGATTTTTCTACTTGGCTCAAGGTCCCATACAACCTATGAAATGACTGAGAAGCCCTATCTCTCTATCACCTTAGTGACTAACCTTCCTCATCAAAAGCATTTTACCAGCGCCCATTTTTGTTTTGCTACAGAGATTTTTTAAAAATCTAGATCTCATTTAAATGACTTATTCCTTACTGTTTGCTAGGTATGTGCTAGAAAACTGTCTCAAAGATTGGTTCTTATCCCTTGACACAGCTCCTTGGACAATTGACCTCAATTTACAGATGGAAAAACCAAGACCTGGATGTCAAAGGCCCTACCCTTGTTCCCCCATTGGTAAATAACAAAGCTGAAGTGAGAAATAGATGTTTCCATCTCTAAGAATTATGCTTTCTGTGCTAGAATACAACTGCCTCTTTATTATTTTATATACAGACTTAGTTGGATAAAACTGTTAAGACCATTTGAAGACTATTGCTGAGGACAGTGCTAGACTTTGTTGAGATAGGAAGTATGGAAGTTCTTTCTACAAAAATGAAGTCAGTGTATGAGGCAAATGAACTTCTGAAGATAATATAGAGAGCTTACTCTTATTCTCCACTATGATTTAAATTATGAAGACAAAGAAGGTGGCGGTAATGCTGAAAATGAATAAAAATGAACATGGCCAAAGAAAATAAAAGTGACCACAGAGTCCCCAGCAGATTCCAAAGGCCCCATCTGCCTTCAAAGGGGACGAAAGTCAGAAGAGCTCAAAGGAGCTAGTTGTGGAGCAAGGCAAGTGTGTGGTGTTTTCTTGGGAGGACTGAAGATGAGGTTTGTCTAAACAGTATGTTTGGAATTCCAGGAGGAGTTGTCTTTCTCTCTAGCCACTTCAGAAGTTCAGCTTTACTGAAGATGAGGCATCTGATTTGTGTGAGAAATGTTTCTTTGGATTTAAGGCCTTGTTCTCTTGCATCCATAGCAGTTCTTGGCTGCTTTCTTCATTGACTTAAGCAAAATTCATTAAATAATGCAGAAGGAATATGCAAAAGAGAGGGGAATCTCTTTTCCCCTCTCAGTTGCTTTTTTCTCAACAAATAAAAGGCATTTTCTTTTTCTCCAATTACTCAATGTTCTTTTAATTCATATCTGAGTATGATAACAATCTGTTGCGATACTTTCCTATGGGTGCTTGACAGATCTTATCTGCAAGGAAGAGGTACTGGTTGCTTTTGAAATCCGAGAGCAATAGGGACTCAGGAAGCAATTCCAGGTAACTCTTCTATTTATGACATTTTGAAAGCTTTCTCCATGGTGAGAGATATAAGGAAGGGAGGCTAGAGACCAGCTGGACAGCAGAGAAGAAAGGATGGAAGGCTCAGGAGGATAACCGTGGCTTGATTTAGATGTATTTAGGCAGCTTTCCCTATTCAAATACACTTCTGAATGTGGATCAGAGGGTTTTGTGTTTTTTGACCACAACCCAGAAGAACTTGTTCTGAAGCTGAGATTCTGTTAGCTGAATCGGCCACCATACCCTAGAGCTTCATCTTTGTAGATTCAGGTAACAGTAAAACATTAAAAATTTTAAAAAGTTTGTTACC
The DNA here is from genome assembly GCF_004126475.2 of Phyllostomus discolor. Classification (NCBI taxonomy): domain Eukaryota; kingdom Metazoa; phylum Chordata; class Mammalia; order Chiroptera; family Phyllostomidae; genus Phyllostomus; species Phyllostomus discolor. The sequence goes on along the minus strand of NC_040903.2, from coordinate 134,682,796 downwards.
TACTTCTCAGCCTTTCCTAAATTCTGGATAATTTTGTAGGCTCTTTTGAGGGTTTTCCATCTTTTTATATCTCATGGTTGCTGCTCACTTCCTCCTCTCAGGGTATAAACATCCTCAAGTCAATTTAAAAAAAGAAATCTCTTCACGCCAGATGGTTTCCCACTTACCTTCCTTGCCCAGGTCTCATCCCTCATTCTCCTTTCTTTCACTTCCACGTTTCTAGAAAAGGAATTTCCCATGTGTGATTCATGGTTCTCACCTCTCATTTACTCGGCGGTTGACAGCAGTGCCCCCACCTAAGGTCTACAGTCCTCTCCCATAACTTCGGACTTAGCTGATGAATCTCTCCTCCAAATGTTCAGTTCTCCTCTTTGTAGGACACCATCACCTCTTTATTTAACTCCCACCCCACCTGCTGTTCATTCTCAGGCTTTTTGCTGGCTCCCTTCCTCTCTGTAAATGCAGATGTTCCCCAGACAGGCCTCAGCCCTCCCCTCATTCTGCTTCCCATGGATCTGCGCCCACCTGTGAGCTATAGGCTTGCAGCCAAGTCTTCATCTTTGCCACACTTCAACCCAGAGCCTCAGGTCCACCAGACTCCCTTTCCAACAAGCCTCTCCTCCAGTTCAACATCCCATTTTCTCCTTGACTCCTCATTCCCTTCTAAATGTCCTACCGCAGAGAATGACTGAAGCATCCATACAGTCTGCACATACAAACACATGGAATTCATACTTGACTCTTTCTTTTCCCTTAACGGGCAGTCACAGAACTCTTTCAAATCCTACATTCTAAATATTAATACCTTTAAAACTAAGCTCCTCTCTACAGTGTTTCTAACTTACAAGGAGTATGCACATAATAATAAACAAGGACTATGATTTGACCATGGTTAAATTAACTCCCATGCCTGAACCCAGTAAACTGAAGAGACCAGTGGCTTCCTGGAAGAGAGAAGCAAGACAGCTGGAAGACAAATAAAAAATGACTGGCTAGTGGCAAAGTCCATTCTCATCAGAATGCTGGTTCAGTTCTTCAGTTCAGATTTTTGGCAAGGGATGCAGATTCTTTTTCAGAAAATGTTGATTGATTGCACAGTTGCACCCACTTCATTTGCAAACCTTCATTATCTCTTTTCCCTTTCCTCTCTCTGTCTGCATTTAGAAGGGGAGGAGCAGTATATAATTCCACAAAGCAATTTTTGTGAATAAACCAACTAACTGGCTGCTGCTTTCAGTCTCGCAGTCCCACACAGAATACAAGTGTCTGCTTTAGTTGTGTATTCTCTCTTGACTGACTCTCTTGCATTCATTCGAGCATCCATTTGATTACTCACTCATTCATTCAAGGAATCATTTGTTTAGTCCCACTAGGTGCTAGCCTGGAACTGGGTATATGTGGGTGCTTGGCTTTTTTTTTTAAGATTTTAGAAAGCAGGGAAGGGAGGGAGAGAGAGAGACCTCGATGTGCAGGAGATACATCCATTGGTTGCCTCTTGCATGTGCCCAGCCGGGGACCTGGCCCACAACTCATGCATGTGCCCTGACTGGGAATCCAACCAACGACGCTCTGGTTCATAGGACAGCACTCAATTCACAGAGCCACACCAGCCAGGGCCCGAGAGGCAGATGACAATGTTGCTGTAGACCTTGATCTGCTAATATAGCGAGACCTCGCTCCAGCTCAGTTACCATTGCTCAGTGAATGGGCTGTTGTTGATATGAAATCTGAAGGAAGATGGTGGGGTTGTAAGAGCTGATTTTAGTTTCCAGTGGGGGTTGCTGCTTACGTTTACCTAATCAAGTTATGTCTGAGGCATTCAGCATCTTAAAACAGATGCCAATTACTGCTGGATAGGGCATAAGTGAATCCTTCAGAAGAAAATTCAGTGGGCAGTTGCTGACACTTAGTGAATTGCTGGCGCTTTGCCCAAGTATGTGTGAAATGTTTGTGCTGGTCTGAGGCCCTGATTGCAGTTGGCATGCAGGGCTTGTGGTGACACTGCAGATTTGACATCATGCCATAGGAAAGGCAGGAACTGGGAAGAGAATACAGAGCAATAAAGTATCCCTAACATTTTAGGAAATAATTCTTAAAGATTCCTAATATTTAGGAAAAATAATCTTAAAATTCCTATTAAAATTGGGATAAAGATAGTGATTTAGAAAAGTCACATTTGGTCTAGCCTCTGCTTCTCATAACAAGAGGGAGAGAGCTGATGTGCTGAGCAGCTCTGTGGGTTACACACGGTACTCTAGCGTGTTCATTTATTCACAGATTTTTACAGTACACCTGTGTCGTGGGCCCTGTCCAAACCACCAGGGTTTCAGCTGTGCACAAAACAATTCCTCCAGCTTATGAAGGGATCTTGCTCGTGGAGGAGAGACACAATATGTGAGATGAAAACAGACCAGGGCATGTCACATGTCTTTGCAACAGTTCAAGGAGATACTAACCCTTTTGACAGAATGAGAAATTAAGGCCCATAGAGCTGAATTAGTTCAAGACCACCAGCTAATTAGTGATAAATGGAGGGTTTAAAATTTGGTTGTTCTGACTCTAGAACCCAGATCTTCTTCTCTGTGCATAGCTGCCTCCCAATCATGAGCCTCCTTTCACTGACCCCTCCCAGCAAGCAGAGAGCAAGCAGTGTCTTGGAAAGGAATCAGGTTCCTACAATAAGGAACCTGAGTCATTGTAGTCATCTTCCTTCCTCTGAGGTGGTACAGCAGTCTACTTGGTGACAGAGTTGCCTGACACTGCCAAGCTGGATGCTGTGACATCCATGTGCACTTCAGGGCCTTTGATGTAAGCAGTGGTGTTTAAGTTGTGCAGAAGGTAGAACTGTGAAGTTAGAGTTTTCAGACAGAGCCTATACCTTGGTCCTCCTGGGTATAATCAATAACTGGTTAGCTGCAGTATTGAACACCAAGATGGCGCTGTGCTCATGGGGAAGCACAGCCCTCCAAGTGTCTATAGGGGTATGGCAGTTCATTGATGCTGCTTCTTAAGGAAAAGAAGCAGTTGGAGTGGGCAAGATGATGAAGCTGAGACCTTGCACCAGTGGCTGGGTTAATGTGCATTTGTCCTTGCCTTCATGTCTCACCAGTATGTCCCAAGGTCTTGACTGCCATAGCTCACTGTCTATGGGACCTCACTGCCCATCCCTCAGGTCTAACTGTACCCCTGTTCCGAGGTCTTTCCTGCCTCCACTCTCTCTGCCCTCATTCAGAGTTGAGTTGATAGTTGCACATTGATTGCATTTTTTTCATTTGCTTATATATCAGTCTCCCCACTAGACTTCGATTACTGCAGAGTCAGGGTGGTGCCTTTTAATTTTTATGTCCTCTGACACAGTGCCCAACACAGAGTAGAGACTCAGCACATTTTTTTTCATGGATGTTTTGGCTTTCTTCTGCAGACATTAAAAAAAGATCTAGAAATAGAAGTAGGAACCTGGCATACCTCTCTGGTACCTAGGTCAATGAGATTAATATCTTGTTTTATGAATGTTTGCTAAATTTTTGATGAGTAAACGTAATCCACAGTCCAAGATTATTGAGCTTTGGAAACTCATCAGAGTGACTTTTCAAGCAGGTGCTGTTATAAGCAGAGCATTTCATGTTTTGGGCCAACACCCCACTGTTTTATAAAACTGTTTATGTTGACTATTCTTTTGGCATAAAGAAAATCACTGAGCATACTGCCAGGCATTTACATGGCCCCAAAGCAAGGGGCGGGGGAAAGGGAGAGGGCACTAGGCCTCTTTTGCCCAGAGAAACATAAGCTGCTTCCAGCACACCCAGCCCTCTCGGCTCCCTGTCATATCAGTGGCCTAGGAAAGCCCGGAGGACAGGTGGAGCATTAGACTGGAAGTGATAAGGTTGTGCCTGACTTACTGCAGTATTCGTAGCAGATGTTACAAATGTCATCACATGAAGCTTTGGAATCATACTTGGAAAAAAAATCAAGATAACAGCTGTGGACCTCTTCCCTTTACCAGGGAGAGCTGAGCGACACTGGACTGCCTCAGCGGTAATCTCCGCCCCTCCCTCCCAGGCGGATCGTGCCACTAACAGTCTGTGTGCTGGGAGGTCAGGGGACTGACAGCAGCGTGGCAGCACTCAGCCGAAAGGCTTTTAAGACAGTTTACAAAATGAAAGTATAATAATCCTTTTTTTTTTGCCCCCTAACTGAGGGAGCATAGTGAATCTAACCCCCATTAAAAATTTAAACTTTGCAAAACATTTTCAGCATACTAGTGGGGAGGTCACTTCTGCCAATCAAAGGACAAATATTAAACTTTGCAAAGTTAGTGCTGCATTCAAATTCCAAATTCAGTGTGTTCTTTTTCACTCTTTGAGAGCGATGGTCAAAGAGCAATGGGTGTCTTTTTATGTGCTGTGCACGTAATTCATGAGAACATGCAGTATTCCTTCCTGACACACACAGAGTAGATGGAGAGGAAAGTGGCAATTGGAAGAAGAGGAATTTTAATAAGAACAAGAACAACAATAAGAATGGCAAAAGAAGAAGCCTAAAACTATAGTCGGCAGACTGTACTCAGAAAGCAGAGCACCTTCCTACATCAGACACCTGTTCAGGCTGGAGGCTCAGGCCACTGTCCGTGCTGCGTGTCTCTGTGGCCGACTGACCCTTTCATCACCCTGGACCGCCTCACTCAGCAGACTGCATCTTAGGCATCCTTGTGCTTCGAGTCCCCAGCAGAGTGCCTTCCACGTAGTATGCCTCAATGCAATTGTTTGTTGCTATAGCCCTGAAGCCAGAATTAATTAGTTTATATCTCCCTTGCTGAGTTCATGTTAGATAAAAATCAAGACTCTGCCACTTGAAGATTCTCCTGTTCGACATTCTTCATTTTAAAGTCACTCTTAAAACTTCCTCAGACTACAGGGGGTCCAACCCATCATATACCCTGTAACTCTGCTGGAAAAAAAACACAGGAGTAATCAGGGTCAGTTTTTTTCTTAACCTTCTATTTGCATTGTTAAGAGAAGGGGGAAATTCTCATTCTCTTCACTATAGAAAAGGAATTAAATAGTTAACTCTAAACCTTGCATCCAAAAGCAATCCCTGTAACATCTCATTGTTGAAGCCCAGAAACACATCGGGAAAAGAATTGGAGTTCTTGCTGTGCTTTAGTCCTTTGAAAGTGCCCTCTTTTATATACATTGTTATTTTCAAATGACGGAGAAACTAATATTGGGATGGCTGATACCATTTTTATAAAGTCCTCTCTGGACTTGTAACTGTTTCTGGGAAACATCAGGAAAGTAAACCTGCCCTATTAGTCCAGTCCCACACCACGCTTTCCTCCCCCATACCTCCTTGAATGTCTTGGGGCTCCCCCTCCTGTACCCCACTTCCCAACCTTCAGCCCAGGCTGTGCATCACACCTACATTTTCCTTAGATTTCCGTCCTCAGAGATGTTGACTGTCAGGCTTCACTGTTCCCTCAGGTGCTGTCAGTCCAAACAGCAGCCTAACCCCGCTGCCTTGAGAGTGTCCTTGTCAAGGGGAAGTTTGGGTTCTCGCATGAAGAAGGTGTTAATCATCCTATATGTCATCCATATGAGGGACATATAATAGTTTCTGTAGTAACTACCGGATTGTCAGAGGAAGGATGTATTCTTCTTTTCCCACCTACACACGAAGACATATCTGCTCCAGTAGCTAGAAACTCTTATTCATAAATAGCCAAGTGGACCTTTAAAATGGAAACTTCTTACTAAAAATAAGTCCATGCAATTTGTTGCTGACTGTAGGCACAAAAACATTGTCAAGACTATTACAGTAATACTTGGATGCTTTTTCTCTTTTAGACGACTGCCATTTTCATGCAGAAGATTAGAAGTTTTCAGAAACAGTAGGGATACTGTTTAGCTCCTCAGAAGATAAGTGCATGATAAACACAGCCTTGGCTAACAGACCTACTGGCTGTTCTACGTGTCCCTCTGAGTTCTTCTCAGCTGAAGCCATACATTGCACCTTTCCGGGAAAGGCAGACATGGTTTCTTTTCCCGGGATTCAGCAATCCACTTGTCAGTATTAACACTTTCACAGGCATCCCTAATGCTTTTCCCTAATGTATTCAAGCCATACTTAGATTGTGGGAGAAATTAAAATGTGTGTTGCATCAAAGAATTTTTGAATCAGCATAAGACTTCTTAGAGTTTCAATTATTTTATTGGATTAAATACCTCTCTGTCTAAATTGGTAATACAGTGTGTCAGTGGTTTCTGTATTATGGATTATGAAGATGTATTTTTTATTTTTAAAACTCTAAATATGAACCTTAAACCCGATATGTACTCTGCTGAACACAGAAGGTTTTCTTTTTTGTGTTTATTGTTAATCAGGGATTCAAATGCCTTATGAACAATGTTTATCCCTATATCTCTTCTCTGCTCATCAGTTACCTTCTATTTTAAATGGTAAAAAACTAATGCTGCTGAAAGTGCACTGAAAAAGTACTGTAATTCTTCACCTTCACATATTCACGTGAGGCACTGAGTGGAGACCACACGATGTGCCTGCAACACCAGGGCTGCAGTGACAGAGCTGCTGTGCTGGTTGAGCTGGCACCCAGCCCTGAGTTTTCTAGCATCTCATCTCCATCCCAAGTGGAAACGGCCCCAGTGTTTGAGGCACACACTAACAATGAGTTTAGTGATGAAAGGATGCAAATGGTGATGGGAGGCAGTAAGCAGAACTGTGAGGACAAGTTTCAGAATGAAGATTTGGTCCCACAGTAAATGAAAACATAAATTTTATTTTACATGGAAACACACACACACACACACACACACACACACACACACACTCACCTCATAAACTTCTAAGACTCCTGGGAAAACCCTTCATAGCTTCCTTTGCCCTACAGTGAGAGAGGCTAATTGAGATTCTTCTAGGGAAACCCCTTTCTGTTTTTTCAGCAGCCATGGAAAGATTCATTAAGCCTTCTATTCTCCACTCTTTCCCACCCCTGACTTTGCTCAGCCCAAGTGCTAAAGCCCAGGAGTGATGCCCAAGTTTCCATTAAGCATGCTCCCTTTCCCTGAGCTTGTGTGGGAACAGAGCCTTGCCCACAGGCTGACAGGTTCAGAGGGTAGCCATCCTGGCCTGAAGCATACCTTTTTACTCCGTGGATAATATCTGAAATATCTGCAGAACTTTAAGGCTACCTTTACCTATGCTGACACATTGTCCATCTGTGGAGGGGGAGTGGATGGGAAAATTTCTCTAAAATGGTCTTCCCTATCTGCCAATGACTACTTTTTTTCTGATAAAACAATCTATTGGAAACCCTCACAATATCATACTCATCTTCACTTTTAAGTATCTTTTTCAAGTGAGCCCTTAAATAACAAGCCCTTTTCTTCCTCCCTCCCTGTGGTTACTTCCCCACTGTGAACTGTGTTGGTGAGGAGCTGGGGCAGCTCCACCTTCTCTGGAAATGGGGGTGGGGGGGGTCATGAAGGAAAAGGGCAATGCAGGACCCAAGGCAAGTATGGCTCCTGACTTTCCCCCCTTTCATTATGTGTCCACTGAGCTGTCCTCTTTCTGTTTGTGATGGGTTCTTCTGTGGCAAGTTGACCTTTTGGCTGAATAGGTCAAGCTCCCACTGAGCACTAATCCTCAGCCTTTCTGGCCTTTGTACCTCCCCAAAGGTGACAAGCGCTGGTTAGGAATATGACTGGGGGTGTGGGGTATATTTTCCAAAGGACGGATAGTCTTTTACTGCAGTGAATTAATTCTCAAAGTCTGCCTCACAAGGTTGTGCAGAAGAGTCTAGGTACCTTTTTCACTATGCATGAAAGTCTAGATTAGAGCATTTTTGCCAAAGCTGTTAAAGGACAGAAGTAATTTTTCATGTACAAGTTTTAGATTGTGGTTTCCTTCTGTGGCACCTATTTTTGCACAGAGAAAGGCCACATATACAGTCCTAGTGAGTCATCCTATCGTTTTAGTTTTCTGAGACAGTCAGCATTTCTTTAGTTGATGTTTAAGACCCCTTCTCCTTATATGTCTCCAATTTAAATCTTTTAAAACTCTAGGTATTTTATTTTTAACTATTGCAAAACATGAGATAATAATGTTATGGTATTTGTTGAAAATTATGTGCTGGGCCTAGGTTTATTTTACATTGCTTAAAATTTTCTTTCAGGCTGTTTTTTAAATTTCATAATAAAAACAGTAACTAGCAATTTTTAAACATCAAATAGGTACTCAGTAAATGCTCACTTGAGTTTGAAGTTGAGTTACTATATTACCGTGAGGTGTTTTTTTTTTTTAACAGTCTGTGGAAACTGTTCAGCTTATAAAACTCTCACATCTCACTATCAGTGAGTAGGGACATAATCTTCACAGAAAAGCAATTACATGTTCCATTTATTTAGCAATGCACCATGTATGTTCGTTTTGTTTAATTTAGTTAGTGTTCTTTAAATTTCAAAAAGCATATTTTAATTGGACAAAGAAATAAATGAAATATATCATTGGGTCAGGTGAAACAGTGAGCTATTCAGCAGTAATAAATGTGCATTTTTTCTGGGCTACCAAATGGTGTTGGAAACAGTCGACTTCCAGAATCCAAAGACCTGAGCAAGCTTCATAAGCAATGCATTACTTTTCTGAGGATGATGGACCTATTGAGGAAAATGCCTCTTTAGTTTTGGTTTATCCATTAATGGTACTGTATAAACACAATATGATTAACCTGGAGAAATAAAATAACTGTATTGCACTGTTCCTGAGTTATCAGATTATTGTGTGTAACTCAAAATGCCAAATGCAATAGGAGAAAGTAAAGGTAAGAAGTACATTTCTAATGTCTAGTCAGTTCCCAGTAATGCCAGAGTCAGAGCTGGTCTTCCACCAGGGACATAATGGGCTCCTGTTTAACATATTTATGTTGGTTGTAAAATTAGGAACTCTCATTATAGCCCCACATCACCTGCTTGAGTACAAAACATATAAATTATGAGAAATTCCAGTGCCATAAAAATGCCATTGAGTAGAATAGCAGGAAACCACTTATGAGATACCTGTGTATTCAGCTAGCGTGTACTGGGATGCACACTCAGACTTCTAGAGGATTCGAAGGACAAAGAAGAATAACTGTGCAGGTGGGACTCATGGATGTGACACCTGATGAAGACATTGTGATCCCCAGGTTGACTAATAAGGTTTCTTACATAAAATCCCTAAATATTTATGCACTTGCTTATGCGCAGCATTTACTTAGAGAACCACCTGAGTCCTAAGTGGGGGAAAGGGAGGCAAAGAATGGCCATCGGTGGCTGAGCGTGGATGACCCCTGAAGCACCCTACTGAGGTCAGTGGTGCTTCTAGAAGTCAGTTAAGCTGCCATCTGTCATTACTGGGGCATGCCTCATGGACCTTTGAGCAAATAACACTCTCTTTACATCGCCTGTGATGTTCTAGGTTCTCCTATAGGGAAGTGGCTATTCCTCTCCTGGCCTCCTTTTAATCCAGTTTTTTGTAGAAAAGCCTGTGTTCTCTAAAATTAGTCAGTTTTCTTTTGTGAGGTGCAATGGTTCATTTTGAACATTGTCATTGGAAGTCCTAAAATGCCCCAAATTATGAACCATGTTAATGTGGAACTTTGTGGATTTCAATTACTGCCTCAAAAATGGAGTGAGACTTTTGAAGTTTTTCAACTCCCCCTTCTTCTCACCACCCCCAACCAACAATCTTGAAAAAAAAAAAAAGACTGCAGATTTTATTCATGTGGGATCATTCGCACCAAGCTACCATAATGTGCAATTAACACTCTAGAAACTGAAAACAGTATTCAGCAAGACAGCTGCATTATCAAAAATGCCAAAGGAGTTTTGAAGGGAGTAATGTGCATGTTAGAATAGGAAATTAATCAGAAACATATATACAGAGTGGTACTTTCTTAAGTATATCTGAATATTAAAATTTTAAAAATCGCGTGTCTATCCTTATAAAAAAGATCAATCTTAGGGCAGAAAACTGATTTTTCTGTTTTAAGATGATTAGTTGTGTGTTTTCCTTCTGAAATGAATGAGGAAGTTGAAATAGAGATCTCTAAAATCCCTGCCAGCTGGAATATTCTTTGATAATAATCACTCTTCAATTATATTTTATAAATTTTGCCATTGAAACAAAATGTCCCTTTTATTTCCCCTTGCCAGTAATAATGATACTTAACACTCATGCAATTTTCAAAGTGCCTTTCAGACACTGCAGACACTAACTTGCAATTGCAGGGGTAAACTGCCTACTTTTGCATAGCACAATAACCACAAGTACATTTATATTATAATCCCTACTAAGCTATGGATCCAACTGACTGACTTAGTAACTGAAACGAAGCAGAATTATCCCAGCAGCATGATGCTGAAATTTTCTTGTCAACTGCTGGAAGTGTTTTTTAGGAAAAAGTCGGCGGGGGTGGGGGGAATATTTTATCTCCCATTCATAGTGTCTAGGTTTGAGGGAGAAGAGGTTTGTAATAAAATTCTCAAGAAAAGCAGAAAGTCATGGGGGATTTACTTGTTGGAAATATGGAAAAGATCTGAATTTTTTCATAAGTTACTGTAAATCAAACAGAATTTTATGTTTGAAAACTTAGAAAGCGGGGAGATACCCAGAACAGAACTAAAGTCAAATTGTGACCCCATGCAAAAAAAAAAAAAAAAAAAACGTGTAGAGAAGATCCTGAATTGTGGTCTTCTATACATCAAGCTCACTTTTGTTAAAGATGGGGGGCTTCCACAGTGTCGGTGCCTGCAGACCGCACGTGGGCATGCCAGGAAGAGCAGGACTGACTCTGTGCGCAGGGAAAAAGGATTCGCATAAGGAAACAGTTCCTATCCTGGTGAGGCGTGTGCTGAGTGAGAGTCCACCTGGGCTTCTCAGCCATCCTCCAGGAATAGTTACGTGTGAACGTTCAGTAAATACAAAAATCCAGCCATCCTGAGACACTGAACACTAGTGTAAACAGTCATTAATGAGAATATCTTCTCCAGTATATTGTGCTTATTGAATTATGATAAAGTTGTTGCATTAGAACACTCAAAAATTCTCATTTGCTTTTTTCCAGCCTAGAGAATATGAAAAATGTAGGTTTTATTTTTGTGGAGGGAGCAGTATGGTTATACTTTAAAAATACTTAAATTTTAAGAAAAATAGTATACTAATTTATTTTAAAGGAATGTGAACATTTATGTTTTTGCTCCAGTGTAGGAAACACAATCCAAAATGATTTCTTTTGAAAGTCTGGGTGTGGTTTTGAATGTCTGTAGAAGTTGTTATGTAAGCCGAAACTACAGCCGAGGCTCTGCTTGCTCCGTAACTCCGAACCGAATTAACGCTGGGCTGTGTGTCTTTGAGATGTTGTTCACATAGTAACTAGCTAGTGTTGCAATTAAAGAGAAATTAAGCCAAAGGTGTGAATCAGAGCTCCAACTTAATTTTTTTTCTTTTTTTCTTCCTTTCTGTTTCTTTTTCTGTTTTTTTTTTTTTCCTTCCTTTTCTTTTCTTTTTCTCTAAGTTATAGGTGCACAACGAAGGAGAAGCCCCAGTGCACTGGCCATTGAAGTATTCGAAGCACATTTGGGAAGTCACATTTTGCAGGTACCTTTAAAAGAAAAAGAAGCTTGATTACATTTTAATAAGAAAAGTCTGTATGTTTAGCCTTTTATTTGTTATTTTATTTCAATTATGTATATGGCTATTGTTATTTCATCTTGGAATTCTGAAATTCTTATGAATCCATTTTTTTTCTTTTTAGAAAGCCATCCCTTGAGAGAATATTAATGAGGAAGGGAGGGCAAGTATTATTTGTAATAATTGAGATGAATTGCACTATTCAGTCGCTGCTCAATGTATAGTAGCTGGCTGTTCCCAGAACGACAGTGTGTGTGCTGCATCTGTAAGTGGTATGTGTGTGTCTTTGGAGCTATATATTGTTTTAGAAAGAGCAAATTTTGTGTAAGTAACGTGACATTTTTTGTGTGTGTTGCCAAATTTCAGTTGTTCTTTGCTTGAGTTTGCATTCATGAGTGCTTCTAAACTTAATGTTTGTCTCTCCCCCAAATCACAAACTTTCTCAGGATGAAGCTTTCAAGTATATTTTAAGTGAAAGAAAACAAATAATAATAATCTAATTTTGCCAGTGAATTTCATGATAGATAACTGTGAGGGTGATTAGGCTGGACCTGCAGTTATTTGTTTGAAAGCAGCTTTATGCCAAACTTAGCATCTCATTTACTCAAAATATTTTTCCCAAAGATTTAGCCATGGACTCAACGCATCCATGAATGACTGATTGACATTGTTTCTGCTTCCCTAGTAGATGTTGCCATAGCCAAAGCTTTCTTTATTATGTAAGATACATTTTGAACATGGAATTAAAGTAGCAGACATGTTTGGGATATTTAGGCAGCTTATTCAGAAAAAAATGTTTATGGTCTTTTTTATTTTCAGTTAGGAAAAATAAAGGTAAACTCCAGATTCCTGTTCAGTCAACATTAAAAAATGACTTCTAAGTCATTTTTTTCTAACTCAAGGTTTAAAAAAATGACTTCTAGGTAGCCAAAAGTATTATTGAATTTAGAGTGTTATTCCTGAAAGTACGGACAGCAGAAAATCGTTATCAGATTCTCCATGATCAAATCTCAATGGTTCTCCCATGTGGTTCCTTGGCTGGTACCATCAGCATCATCTGAGACTCTTGTTTAAAGGATACAGTCCTGTCTCTCTCTGAACCTTCCAAATCAGCATCTTCAGGGTGAAGTCTAGTAATTTGTCATTTTTAACAACTGTTTGAGAAAATTTGATGTTTTGTTAGGTGTGAGATGTCACAATCATATTTGCAAATTTAAGGCCCTAAAAAGACTTACCTTGTCTATTTTGGTTTATGCTGATGTTTCTCATGTCTCTGCTAATATTTGTTAAGATACCATGTGATATATATTCCTTGGAGATGCTATTCAACCACACATATAAAATTTTGAATAACCTTTGCAGTAGATTAGTTTCAGGGATATAGAAAGAATTTTGCTTCCTAGATTTTCAAATTTTTACTTCCTTCTTCCCTGTATGAATTTTGTTTGGAATATTGTAAGTATTGTATGAGCCATACCATGTGATATCTATATCTACACCTATCTCATCTATAACTATATCTAATCTATATCTATATCTATATTTATATCTATCTATAAATCTAGTTAGATTCTAATGTGATTCAGGATGACTCATTTATGTTCTGGACCAGTCAGTGCATTGACGTAGTCTATGAAAGAAATGGTTCAAAGAGTAGCCCCAGATTATTTTCCTCTGAGCTCTTTCTAGAAATCTTGAGTCCAGAGTCTTCAAGGGAAGGTGACTTAGGAGCTGCAAAATTTAAAACTAATTTAAAACAAAACATGAGTTGAACTGCAGTTCAACTGTATTATACAGTTGTATAATCATTGTATCATACAATGGTTATCCAAATGCCAGTTCAAGATTGGGCTTCACTGAGAGAACAGAGCATCTAGAATGAGGCTGCTGAGCTGGTCTGCTATTTCAGGTGGTCACACACCTGGCTTTGACAACCCATTTTAAGAGAAACATAGACAACTGTTATTACTTGGAGTGAAATGACCAGACTGCTGTGGGAAGTAGAAATCATGTTACATGAGGGGTGGCAAAGGGCTTGGTGAAGTTTACTTTGGAAAACACTTGTCTTAGAAGGGACACTAATGTCCTCCCTTTATATTTGAAGGCCTCATTTGAAAAAGAAATAGATACATATATTCTGTGTGGCTTCAGAATGTAGCATATTGAAAAGCAAAAGAAAGCTTCCAAATAGTGCTGCCCATGTTTAGAATATGTTCAAAGCCTTTGAATTTAAGGCTTGATAGGGATGCCTTAACAAAAGTAAGGCATTCAAACAAGGTTGTACTAGATAATCTTGGAATAATCATGGAAACTAGATCTTCTCATCATTTGTTTCTTTCACCACTGACTATGGAGTGGAAGAGCTTCATGTACTCCTTTAAATGAAATATGGGCATTATGGGCAGGAAGGGGTTGGGAAGTGACAGTAACAAGAAGGCCCTCTCTCAGCTAACTAATAAGTTATCTTTCCCCCTAGAATGGGGCCCACTGAACCCATAGACCCATGTCTGTACCTGATCTGCAATATCTCAATGGTCCTCAAGAATAATGGGGTTTTCATATTTCCCTTCAGGAGGGTCCATGGTTGAATCTGGTTGAATCAAGGGGGTTGGGATGAATTCTTTCTTTCCTCTCTGCTATCCTTCCTTCACTTGCAAATATCATAAAAACCTATGTAGTCAACATGGTTTCTAACCTCAGTTTATTATAGTTATCAAAAAAAAATCAAATACCAGGTAAGAACACAAAATTCACTGTAATAGGCACACAGTTGCTGTCCTTAACTAGCTTGCAGTCATTTGGGTAGAGAGGAGCCAATGGGCCTCATCAAGTGAGATGCATCCCACTGGTCAAGTACAATTCTATGGGGCACAAAGGAGTGAGGCTCTGACTTTGCTACAAAGCATCAAAGAAGACTTCTCAAAGTTGTTGATAGATGAATAGAAGTTTATTAGGCAAAGTAAGTTGGAGAATATGTATATGTTTTTTATCCTTACCCAGGACATGCTTGTGGCTTTTAGGGAAAGGTGAAGGGAGGTAGAAAGCATGAGAGAGACACATCAATGTGACAGAGACTTTGATTGGTTGCCTCTCATATGCACCCTGACCAGGTATGTGTCCTGACCAGGAATTGAACCCACAACCTTTTAGTTTACAGAAAAACACTCCAACCAACTGAGCCACACCTGCCAGGGTAAAAATTGAAGAATATTCTAATCAAAGTGTCAAAGAAAAGGCATGGGGCAAGTTATAATAGATCTTGTTTGGGGACTGTTACGATGTTCAGTTTGATGGTTTCTCCCCACGCACAAGAGAGCACATAAGACATGGAGATGGAGAAGCTACATGAACCATATTGTGACAGCCCTAGTGAATCAAGCCAGGATGCTATCTATAACCAGTGAGGAGCCCATGAAGAAGGTTTTTGTACAAGAAATAAGCATTTGATTTGTTTCCAGAGTTATTACCCAAATACAGTATCTAGAAAGTCTTTGAGTTGTTAGAGGCTAACATAGAGACCATTTAGGAAATTATCATAATAGTCCCAGAGTCTCTGTGATAGAGAAGATATTCTATAGAGTATCTATAGATGGAGAGACAGGTATGGAATTGAGATTGAATTATTAGAAATAAAGGTCTAGGGGGTGACAGGAGTTAATAATAACCACAGGTTTTCTAGATTAGTAACCAGCTGTCTATACCCGAGAGACAGGTAAATGGGATATTCTCTTAAGCAAAGTTGATAAGAGGTAAGCAGTTGGAAACCTGAGTCTGATTCTCTAGAACAAGATCAAATCTAGGGCTGAAAATAGGACCAGGGATTACTAATCACTAGCATATAGATGAATGAGAGTTCAAATCAAGCAATGAGTTGCAGACCCATGGAAATGATGTGGAGCAATGAGAGAAGAGGGTTGAAGAGAGACAGCCCCTGCATATATCATCACTTAAGATGCAAGTAAAATATGAGGAAAGAGTAGGAAGAAAGGTAAGAGGAAAACTCAGGATTTGACTTTGCTTAAGGGAGGAGCATTAATAATGCCAAGGTAGCTAGGAGTAAATCCTTCAATAGGATAAATAGTGAAGAGATGCCAGTAGGTTTTGTCCATTGGCACAGTTGCAGTGAGGTTTTGGGTGCAGAAGAAAAATGTAAAGAGTGATAAAAGGTAAAAGTGTTTGGATATTTGTGATAAAGGGAGGCTGAGGGATAAGAAGTTAGTGTTATGGGAAATCCTTGTTTTTCATGTTGTTAGAGTATATATCTGAGGTTCATGGGCTTGAACATTGCTAATTATATGCTCTTTAACAGTCAGCTTTTTAAAAATCATTATCTTGTGGTCATGTCTATATTAAGAAAGGATAAGTTTTCATATTGTTAATAGTTATACACTATTCCATTCCACAGACATAGCATAATTTATTAAACTACTTTCCTGCCATTAAATATTTTCTTTATATGTATAAATTTGCATTTCTTTCTTTGTGTATGTGTGTTCAAATTATTTTTAATTTAAATTTCTTCAGGCGATATTGGTTAATAAAAATCACATAGGTTTCAACTGTAAATTTGCATTTCTAAAACAAATACCTAGTGAAGGGTATGTGTATGTGTCTGTGTGTCATGTGTTTGTGGGTGGGTGTGTTTCAGTTAGAAAGAGCCTAATTTGGGTTGATTTTAGTTTAAATTTATTGAATTTTTAGTCTGTATGATGTTCCATGTATTAAATTCTCTTCTTATATTATTAAATACTCTCAGTAAGTACCTATTAGTTAGGTGTTATGATTGTGCACATCTTAAAACTGAGTAAACTGAGACTTAGAAAATTTCAATAACCAACTCAAGCTCACATGGCTGGTTAACTGAGAATTTGAATGTGGGATACTTACCATTAGATTATAATACTTCCCAGAAATGATGGGGACATTTTTAAAGACATTGATAATAAAAAGAAAAGAATTTATGTTTGGTGTGACAGGATATGGAATTGATGGAATCTGGAAGGTAAAGCAGGGTCAGTTCTGAATACCAGGGTGAGGCTCAGGAAATGCCTGTGACTTCCTGCACCAGGTGCCAAGCGTTCCTGCCACCTGTGGGCCCCATGATGTTTCACGGAAGAGCATGTTAAGGACCCCTTGGTGTAGAGAGTTGGGGGTGGGACTTGAAGATGCACTCCTTAATTTTTTGTATTCATTCTGTGACTGCATTATGTTTTTGCAGTGTACATCTTGTTAGCTATATATTCTCTTGGGAAAATTTAGAAACTTAACAGGATCCTTTAAAATTGGCTCCCTTCCTACTGACAGGGGGAAAATAAACTTAATGGTGATTCTATTAATATACAATCAACTATTGCAAAGTTATCTTCCAATTTAATGATCCAATACCAGTGTATGAAGGCAAGGCCATTCCCCAGGCTGTGTACCATGCAGTGCAAGGGCCCCGTTCTTATCATACACATGGAAACTTTACTGCTGACTGTGACCCTTCTTGTAGCCCCAGTGAACCAGGAGCTGTTTCATTCATGAATTTCACAACAGGGGCAGCTTCTGCAGAAGAGTTTAGGGTTCAGCTTATGTCAGCCTTGAACTTATGAAACTGTGAAGTATATGCATTGGGTCTGAGTCAAGGTATTTTAGTTCACTTTATTCTCTTTATTTTATTTATTTTTTATTGTTTTTCAAGTACAGTTGTCTTCATTTTCACCCCACCACACCCCCTGGCCCCACCCACCCCAACCTCCCACCCTCAACCCTACCCCCTTTCCTTTATCCTTGTGTCCTTTGTACATGTCCTTGATGTCCCTTACCCTGTTATCCCCTATTATCCTTCTCCCCCCCTCTCTGGTTACTGTCAGTTTGTTCTTCATTTCAGTGTCTCTGTTTGTATTTTGCTTGCCTGTTTATTCCTTTGACTTTATTAATCAGATGAGGAGCAGGGGGTAAGGGGTCAAGATGGGCAATTGTTCTTTTTGTGAAAAGCTAAGACAAAATTCAAGAACTTTGGGTCATTATGTGGTATCTTTCCTGAATACAGTACAGGTGACTAAACACTAATTTGGTTCCTGCTTTGAAAGCTCTGTTAAGGAATTACTGTTCCTACTTCATGATATCCTCGATATGAAAAAGCAGGGTATTCATTTTGACTTTCCAAATTTGGAGACCAGATAGAATATTCATATTTTACTTTCTCAAAGTTAATGAAACACAAAATGGTAACAAATATCTTTGTAACTCATAAAATTAACCAGTGGAATGACTTTGCCTAAGGTGCAGATTTATGAATGGAGTGCTTTAATTATTTGTTTGCCCTTAGCAGAAGGGTTTAAGTTTTTTTATGCTGTAAATAATACTTATGAGTATAATTGTTATATAAAATGTCAGTATTGTTTTTGCATGGTCCTTAGTAATGCTGCTTTCCTCACCTCACAGGAATTAAAACAAAGCAATCAAATCAACCCTTATATGTGGAGATTTTTAAAATTAACATTTGTATCCTTGGGAGCACATGGTGGTGAACTGCAGGTAGATATTGTATATGTTACATCGCTGACATGGTGTAATACATGTTGTTACTGATAGCTGTTCCTAGTTATAAAGTGATCAAAGGAGGACGTTTATCCATAACTAGGTTTGGATATTAAAATAAATAAAATTTTGTGAGTTAGATAATATACACATAATAAGTGCACCCATGTTTATAAGTAAATGGTGCAAGTGTAATTATTTAACCTAAATCTTGGGAGAATAAAAATAATATTCTGTAAGAAATGCCCCGAAGAGAGATCGCAACAGAAGTGTGGTATTCATGTTTTGGTTTTGAGCTTGCCTATCTTGTGTGAACCCCTCATATCTACATAACCGAGCCTGCATTGTTTCTGTGTGTTGAGGAATTTTTATATTGCTTTTAGAACATTCAAGCCCCAAACAGAGAAAGACTAGTGTGGGCAGACCCTTTAAGGAAGACCAAGAGAAAATGGCCAAGAACATTCCAAGATTATAATACCTTTGGTTCTCTGACTGCAGGTGGGTTAGAAAAGGCCAGGCAGGGTGGCTGCACAACGGCCTGTCTCCCCCATCATAACCAGGGAACTAATTGTTTTGCAAGGATCATTTACTAGTAGAACAACTCTCTTGTAGAAGACATAGATATGGTCATCACCTTAGCAGAACAGTTTAAGTGATGTATGTTTTTTTTTTTTTAATGGTGGAGAAGAAAGGAACTCATGTAGCTATTTTTTTTCTATTCAGTATACAGAATTGTAAGATATTTGTGTGGGTTGAATGAAAGATGACATAGATCTCAGTGAAATGTCCGATTTCAATCATGTGGCTTTTACAAATAAAAGAATGCCTTAATGCCTTCCCACAAATAAAAGAATAGCTTCGCCCTGGCCTGTGTGGCTCAGTTGGTTAGAGCGTTGTCCAGTAACTGAAAGGTTGTGGGTTAGACCCCCAGTACAGGTGTGTGTGATCCCCAGTCCAGGCTTATATGGGAGGCAACCAATTGATGCTTCTTTTCCTCTCTTCCTCTCTAAGAACAATAAAAACAATGTCCTTAGGTGACGTAAATAAGTAAGTAAGTAAATAAATAAATATCTGGCTAGCTTAGGTTTAAAAGAGGATGTTAACAGATCAGATTTAGAAAAAAAGATTAGATCAAGATTTCCTAATAAATTTGTGTTTTTGTTTTTAATTGCATTTTGCAGTTTAGTTCAGGGTATATGCCCTGAAATCATGACAAGTTGGTTTATATTCTCTTTTGGTCCTGAAGCATTATTGATAGATAAAAGAAACCATGTAAATTCCCTACCAGAAATATTTAAACATTTGTGGTTGATGGAAGAAAATAAAAAGTATGTTGTTATTGTTCAAGTATTTATAGCCACAGTATTGCTGAGACTCAGTCAATTATAGAAGACTAAGAAGATTCTACAGAGAAAGCAGTTTGGATATATAGGAAAGGAGGCACTTATAACTGTGTTGGGGTGTGGACTAGAGAACGCCAAATCTATAATCAGCTTTGTCTTTAATCTCATTCAGTGAGAGAAAATTAAAAAAATGAACTAGTACAATTCAAACATCTAGAAAAAGAAAACTGAACACTACCTAAAATAGCTCAAAAGCTAATACAAAAATATAAATTATTATTTAAAGATGCTGCCTAGCCAAGTCAATATTCATTTTGTGTTTTATCATAGTGTTATCAAAAAGACCTCTTGCATGAGATATTTTCTATTTTATTGATGAATTGGAATTTCACCCTTACTTATTGTTCTAATGGAACTTACAAGTATAAAAGAAACTGCCATCTCTGGGAAAGTTGCTTGTTCTTAGTCTCGATGGCCCTTGTCGGCAGAGTGGTATCTTGCTGGACATTAGTGCTAAACTGATATAAGAGACATTTTTAGCTGTGAAAGAAAAGTAACTGAAAAGTAAGTGAGAGGTGAGTGACCCTGCAGTCTCCCTCTGATCCAGAATGGTAAGAAAATGTAAAACTAAATATAGAAAAAGAGAAAGTTAGTGAATATATTTGCATATGCAAATTAGCTTAATTGATACTGCTTGCCTCTACAGGGATTTTTCATTACAAACTGGAGTGCTACATTGTTCAGCTCATATTGAGTAATTTAGTAACTAATGAGACCAGTTTGCACTAATTTGCATATGATAAATGAGCTTAATTGCAGTAAATAACTTGGAGGCATAATTACTTAATTTTCCTGTGTTGCACGGCTTTTAAGTTCACGTATGAACAACTCAAGATAATTTTGCATATTTAAATGAGTTGCTTTTAAATTTTCTGGAACAAAAAAAGGAACACACCTTATCAATTGAGCTGTAAGACAATCAGAAGTAAGTCTTGCAGTATTTGTATTTAAAAAGAAAGGAAAGAAAAAGAAAGCAGAAATTTCTTATGTCTGTTCTCATCACTGACATTCTTACTTCAAATAGGATGTCAGCATTAATATTTAGGAAAATGTTTTTTAATGTGGAAAGTTAACACAGAAGTTTCATCAGGAAC
Source organism: Phyllostomus discolor (assembly GCF_004126475.2). Lineage (NCBI taxonomy): Eukaryota > Metazoa > Chordata > Mammalia > Chiroptera > Phyllostomidae > Phyllostomus > Phyllostomus discolor. The sequence continues at coordinate 134,662,092 of NC_040903.2, read as the reverse complement.
TGATCTGGGTATAAACTGAAATATGTATGTGAATGAGTCACAACTTTTGAATAGGGATTATGAAAGAGATGTGGTGCGTCCCCCATGCACCTTGGTGCACTAGCATTAGAGGACCTGCTGGGTCTCCCAGCTGCAGTGTTCATGTTGTGGAAGCCACTGGGCTTTGATGAAGCAGCATCCCTCTGATGCTCACATGTATCTTCTGTCTAGATTAACGCTTCATACCTAGGAATTTGGTTTCACTGGAGAATCTCAGTGTAATTTGCAAGAACTATATCACTGACTTTCACATTCACTCAAGAATGTATGTTTTATTGCAAACCTCCATTCTCAGAACTCAAATCTGACACGCATAGAGGTTGATGTTGAAACCATTATTTCATGGTACGGTATTGCCTTAGTTCAAGGAGAAAAGTATAATTATTTAAAATTAACTTAAGTCATAAAAATCATATTTATGATTATGAGAAAATAGTTAATGGTTATGAAAGGTTAAAATCTGTCACTTAGAAACTCACTGCTGTTTTAACTCATTCTATATGAAAAACAGAAGGGGACATTAGGGTTATTCATTTGCCACAATCCAGAAAAATAACTGCTGAAACTTTCCCCTGAAAAGCTCAAGTCCCATTCATTCCGTATAAACTTATTACATCCTTCATGGGCCAGAATAGGTGCTAATACAAGTATATTCCAAGTACAAAATTTGAGACCTTCATTTAACAGGTGCTAAAAAACTACCTGGCGAGTAAGTGAAGGAGCAAATAAACCCCTACCAAACAAAGTCACACTGAACTCCACAGCTAGGGCCTCACCTTGCCTTTGTGTCCCCAGCCCTGTTTTCATTCCTGTTCTCTAGCTGTGGGCGGAGCAGGACAGACTCTTTCAGTGCATGGACTCTGGCCTTCAGCCACCTTGAGTTCACATCCCACTTTGTTTACATATTAACTGTGTAGACCTAGAATGATTTCTTACTCTCTGTAAATCCCATTTTCTTCATCTTTAAAATGTAGAGAACAGTAGAAGTTTTTCTGACAGGCACGGTATGAGGCTTCAGCAAGATAGTGTATTAAAAGTGCTTAGTAGAGAACCTGGCATGTAGAATGTGTTTAATAAGTGCCTGCTAGTATTTCTATCTGTATATTGGATAGTCTAGAATAATGCCGATGTTTTGAAGAAAAATGTTAATGTTTATCAGAAACATTACCAATATAGGGATATAGGAGCATAATCAATAAAGTCCTCTTAGATTAAAAACAAGATAAGAAATTTTCATTGAATACAACATAAATTATCTGTTTGCCTGAGTGGTATTTATATTTGGTACTATATACTAGTGCACAGTAAAAATTTAAAATTTGGTAGTAGGAATATATGTTTACCTTGAGAATGAATATTCTTTCTCAAAACAACCAAAGACAATATCGGAATAATCTCATTAACAACCTAAAAACAACTAGAAAAAGTAGAGTTTGTAGAGACTCCAGAATCCACATTTTCTTTACGCCAAAATGTTGCTGTGACATTACTCTTCTCAGCATACTGTAGGGGGTCCCTTTGATTTGCTTCAAAAAATGGGACTAAACAGCCAACTGAAAATCCAGAAGAGCTGGAAGGCAGAAGCTGTGAGTATCCATTGCTATAAACTATGCTGAGGAGACATTGAAGTGCACATACGACTCTCCTCGTGTGTGGTGCACAAATCTGTCACCTGTCACACCAGAAAGGGCACCCTTCCACAGAAGGAGCAGAAGGAAGAACTTTCCAGAGGGATTTTCATGGTGGTATGTGTATGTATGTGGCAGGTACAGATCTTGGGTCTTCAGGTACCTTGCTGACTTGGATGGGCAGAGTAAACATATGTCTTTATTCACAGAGGAGGAGCATGAGAGGTGTGGCAGAGGGGAACGGGCTTGGGGGATCTGTTCCTGTGAAGGAAACCTGTGGGTCTGGGCTGCATGGCTAGAAATAGTGCTAATAGTAAGTGTGGACTTTCTAGTCACAAAATTATCTCCTTTAGTGAAGATTTAGGAAAATGAGACAGTAAATCTAAAAATACTAAGCTTCAGTTCAGTACATATTTCCTGAATGTCTGATTTGCACCAGGGGCTGGAGAAAGTACTGAGCTATACTCAGTACTTTCTACACTCTGGGCATTCCCACTCTGAGTGAAGAAGACCTATGACCAGACAGACCAGCACAGTTCAGTGTAACGTAAGACTAGGGGGTGGGCTTTCGAATCAGTTGTACCTGGATTTGAATTGCTTGTCATAGTCATGTACTGGGGCAATTTATTTCAATTCTCTAAGCCTCAGCTTCCTAAACTCCACATGGAGGAGAGAGCAGTTCTTGCTAGTGAAGTGCTGTGGAAGTTAGAGGAGATGCCACACACAGTGCCTGGCACATAGTGAGGGTTCCACAGAAGTTGGCTGTGATAAGCCGGCTGCCCCTCACAAACAACGTGAGGGAGTCAAGTCAGCTGGCTTGGGACTAGTGGACCAGGACTTCCTGTGGCTACAAATTTAAAATTACACGGTTCACCCCCTTCACCCACCACACACACTCCCCTTTATGTCTCCTGTGCATGTGGGTCTCTCGGGGAGCACTTGAAGGTCCTCGCCTTACTAGGAAATGTGCATCTTCGTAGTGCGGACACATACAACAGAGATAGGGAGTGGGGAAAAGCAGCAATATCGTTGTGGTTTTGCAGCTTTCGTTTGGGGCCTGCTGATAGGAAGATTGTTTGCAAGGTGTGGGAACAGATCTTTAATTCCTTCTTAGGAACTCAGAGTGGCTGAATTATTTGGAGATTAAGGTGAAACTGAAAGATAATTATGCCTTCAATTTTAAAAGAGGACGGAGGTCTTAGAAAATCCTAGGGTTACGTGTCAAAGCTGAACATGAATAATGTGCTGATGGATGTGGATCTGTGCAAATCTGGGCCACGTGTCAGTGTTTTGTTTTGTGTTTTGTTTTGTTTTTGACCTTAAGAATTATCAGTGGTACTATGAGGAGAGACCAAAAAACCCTGGAATTTATTCATAAAAAAATGTATATTTATTCTTACATGTTTGAGCTTCACTCACTTCCAAGTGCTCTCTATGGGATGCACTACACCTGTTGAGACATTTTTCCCACTGCTCAAAAACGTTTTTGAAGTCATTGATTTTGATGCCATTTAATGCTTCTGAATTTTTTGTTTCACCCCTTCCACATAAGTAAAATGTTTCCCTCTAAGGACTTTTTTCATCTGGGAAAACAAACAAAAAAAAGTCACTTGGGGTGAGACTGGGTGAATAGGGAGGGTGAGGCATGGGGGTCATGCTGTTTTTTTGTAAAAACCTGCTGAACACTCAGTACAGCGTGGGCAGGTGTGCTCGTAAGCCACCCATCATAAAATGGGCAAAGACATTGACAGTCTTCAAAAAAAATCACTGAAGCTGAACACAGCCTCTCACAACAACACCAGCTGGTACATTAATACAGATGGGTTCCTAGAACACCCACCTAGTGGGGGAAGTCTGCACCACAAGGGGCCTGCCCTCCAGATAATTCGGTTCTTTTTGTCTCCCTCATAAATATTATGTTCTTGTTACCAGCATCCCCTAGGAATGATACAGCGTAGAGTGACACCAGCTGATTATCACTTATTATGGACCCAAAAGTCAGTCAGTATAGCCAGGGTTGCTTTTTCATCTGAGTCTTCAGAACTTCATAAGCTTTTTGGACTCTGGGAGAATTTGGGTTTGAGGAAAGATTGGAGGTGGGGACTGGGTGGGTAATGTGTTTTGTGTCCCATGCTAAGCTGATCGTGGATACCTGTGAGCATCCCGGAACAGTATTAGTCGGCAAAGCCCACTTGGGGAAAGTCTGAGTGAGAAGAATCAAATCAAAATTAGTTTAAGATATTAAAAAAATCTCTGACTCCAGTAAGAGCTAAATTGAACACATAATTGAACAATTATTATATGATAATGTCACATCTGTAGTCTATTTCACTAGCTTTTTAAAGACAGATTATTATTGAAGAATCTTCAGTAAGTAGATGTCCCTCTTTGTGTGTGCTCACATGTGTGGTCAAATCCCTCTTTTTTAACTCTACAGTGTGAAAAAAACAAAGAAAATGTTGAAAAGTCTAAAGATATAGACAAACAAAATGAGAAAAAGAAAAATCAAGTATTTCTCACCATCAAAGATTCTGATTTTCTTTTTACATTTGACTTGTGTAAATCAACCAAAATGTGATCATAATATCGTTGTCTCATGAAAACGGTTATGGGAGGAAGAGCTGATTTTAAGAGAGAAATTACATCACACATCACTGCTGAAATATGTGCCATGGTTTCGTTCTTCCGAGCCTGATCTGGTCACACCATCCCCATTAAGACCATAGTGAGCAAGACCTTCAGGCACCAGTAGTAAGAAGGCACCAGGGGGCTCCTGCTAGGGGCACAGGGATCACTACTGCACTCCACCCTCTGTCTACTGCAGGCAGATACCCATCCGCCAGCCCAGGAGCTGGGTCAACTGCTCCCGATCACCAAGACTCAGCTGCTTTTATTAAGTTTTCTAGTGCCTATGGATATCACTTCTCAGCCACTTACCAATTCAGTATCTGATGATTTAAGATTGCACGGTAAGGAATGCATGGGTTAGTGTTATTTTGTGACGGCAGAATAGAGACCCCTGCCTAAGAAAAGAACAAGTCACACCATTTTGCCTTATCTCTGTAAATAATAAACATTTGGGTGGGTTAGCGAAATTATTGTAAACCTTTTTAGTTCTGGATGAATAAAACGTGGCACTGATGGTTGGGTTACCCGTACAGAAAGCTGGTCAAATCCCATGCAGCCAGATAACTGCTGCAGCAATTGTCAGGTCAGAGCAGCTGTTCCCCTCATTTCTAAAGACGTGGAAAATCCACATGCCTCTCAGACCACCAGAAAATGCCCTCTGAAATAATCCACTCTCAAGCTTCAATTTAGGGTGACACAATGTTTTAGTAAATTCAGTCTGGTATGGAGATTAGACCAAGGGTGGAATTGACCTAAAGAAACAGAAAATTCTTTTTTCTTTTTTTTGTAAGTAGGAAGTCTGTGAGTTCTACATAATTACAAAGGCAAATGATAATATCAATGACTATTTTAATTGCATCTTTAATCCATAAGGATAGTTCAATGACATTTTAAATTATGCTTTTAGAATTGCAGTCACATAGGAGATAAAACTCAGTAACTATTTAATAATGCATAGTAAGATCAACTGTATCCTCTCCTGAGATCACATTTAGGTGTGCTGAATGTAAAAGCCCAACCCAGAACTTAGGCAGCATTTAATCCTCCAGAAGACATTGCTGGGTCTTTCTAAGTAGTAATGTTGGGTCTTTCTAGATGGGACGTACCGAGGCCTGGGCCTTTGAATTGGCACCAGTTCTCTCTGCTGAGTGGTCAGCTTCACTGGATTCACAGCTAAGTTAAATTATTTTTTAGAGGACCTGTCTTGTAGATCAAACTATTTTCGTTACTGGAAGGCTGCTAATCAGCTTGGAGAATTTATGTGACAAATTGGTAACTAATTGACAATTATTTAACCTGGCTTTACTTGGAGATGACAATACAGTTAAGTGGTTTTCAGTGGGGACAAATTTCAGGCTGAAATAAAACTGTCCCTTCTCAGGACACCGAAATTAGCAGGATACCCCAGTGGCCACTGGCTCCTTGCCTCTTCCCTGAAGTATCTGAAGGATCCATTTAAATAAGAATGGAAACTTTGTTTGGGGATAACTCCTTCTGCTAAGAACATGGAAAAGTAAGGCAGCTTTTGAATTCTCTGAAATTGCAAGGTTACCCTTGGGTTCCAACAGAAAGTGATTTGATCCTCGTTCCCGGGATGCAGATTTTCAGTGCAGACTTAGGCCAGAGTTTAGGGAATAATGATATGTATTAGCACACATTAATTGAGACACTGCCAGGCACTGAGTGAGCTGCTCACATGCTTTATCTCTTTTGTTCCCTTCACCCATCTTTTGAATTAGGCACTGTTACTTCCGTGAGGAAACTGAAGTTCAGAGCAGTAGAGTGACTTGCTTAAGGACCCACAGCTGTCAGTAACTGGCACAGCGGGGATTGGAACCCTAAGTGGAACCCGGAGACAGAGAAAGGAATTATAAGGGAAAAATATGAAGTATTCAGTTATTTTGCAGTTGAAGTTTTCAAGTGACATACTTGAAGCTATAGTTTAAATAGAAACTAGAGGACACACACTTTTGTGTAATAAAGAAATATTTGCCCTGAGCAGAAAGAAGACAACATTTTAAAGCTTGTCATTTTGTTCCTGAGAAAGTATTTGAGGAAAATGACCCGGCCCAGCCCAGTCTGCTGACCGTTTTGTTGTCTCACGCTGAGACTGGCCATTTCCATAGCCAGTGGGCTGCGCTGAATCAGACAGAAGCGATAGGTCATGAACAGAAGTGGAGGCTTGGGACAGCCTGCAGAGGCTGAAAGGGGGAGGTCGTTTTTGGCCACAGGAACAAAGCTGTGTCCAACAGAATCTCATGCAGCCATGTTTGGGGAGTGTAGCCTGATTTTCAGAGAAGCTGAAGCTTTAAAAAGCACAAAGTAATTTTCTCGAAAGCGTACCATGCTTAACATGAAAATATAGGTGGGAGAAGATACTCATTCCTATATGTTCCTTTTAGTCACACCCATAGAAAATAACTGTTTAAAATCTATTTGCTTACTTTAAAAATCCTCGTTTTATTGTCCAACTAACATCTGCATTAACCTTGAAGTCTTTAACTCATAGCATTAGTCCAAAAGGAGAAACCTTTTCCATCAATATCTAAATTATTAGGTTATGTTTTCTTTGGAGATTTTCTGGATTATTGTACTTAGGAGGTGGGGTTATGGGTACAGGTTTTGCCACGAAAATCACTGCCCATCATTTTTGGTATTGGTCAGGTTATTCACCTTAGAAAATATGTATAATCACCTCCTCTTCAATGTAGACCAGTGTAGCTGGGGCAGAAAAATACAGACCCTGTATATTGACATTGAACAAATAGTCATAGTCCACTTGCTATACATGAGGCACGCCAGCCACCACTTTGGGGAATGTTAGATGTTCCTTCTCTCAAAGAATTTATAATGCATTTTTTGTATCCTAATCTGGAATGACAAGTACAAGTCTAGATAAAGGACATAAAATGCCAATGACTGCACTTACAATTGAGTAAAATTTAGGAAATGGAATATCATATTTAGGGCCAACCATCATTCTTACACTTAAAAATCCTGAAATGTTTGCATATGTGCCTATGTCTTCTACTACATAGTAAGCAACTCAAAGACAGGGACCACATCTGGTTTGTCTTTGTGTCTTCTCTCGTGTTGTGCTCTTAGTAGGTGTTTGCTACTTCTGTAGGATGATTTGGATTTGTGTAACAATGCATGTGACCTCTAACAGATTGATCATTACTTGCCTCTTATGTTTTGGTCAATGCTATTAAGAAGTCAGTGATACTAAATGATCCCAAGGTTTATTCTTATCACTTGAAGAAGACATTTACATGCCTGGCTCCTAGTAGGTTAATGCATTTATGCACCAAAGTCCCCATGCACCCATGTGAGAATGTCCTTTTTAGCCAAGAGGTCATGAAAGAATTCACAGCCCCATCATAATGTCATTTTCCTCTTAATTTTCTGATTACTTACATTTGGTTTGGTTCTAATTATGAATACCTTTAATTGCTTTATCACAGTGATGATTAACTGTGCCGAAGTCAAACCCCTTTGAAAGAGAGGACAATTCCTTCTGAAGGCTTTACATGATGGCACTTAGGAAGAATATTAAACAAAGAAGTAGAGGTATTCCAACTTGCCGCGGGCTGGTCAGCCTTTCTACATTTCTGAAAATCCAGGGGTGATTTTTAGTCTTGGATCTTTCTGAACTAGAAAAGCTTAACCCTCTGTTTCTTTTCCCAACATGTTATAAGCTACTGCTTTATTTACATGAATCATTCTGCCAGAAAATAATATTGGAAATAAAATACATGCCAGCTGTCTCTAGAGTAATAAAAAACTAAAAATAAAAACACAAACTTTGAGATCCACATGCTATCACTGAGGGAGTCCGTGGCTGTGTTTGCCTTTGTTGTTTTTCAGCTACGTTTGTGAAATAGCAAAGATAGAAATTTTTCATGTTTGATAGAAGTTTAAAACACACAATCTAAATTGTTTTAGAAATGTTTGGTAGCAATGAGGCACATTTAAAGCACTATGTAATAGCTGAGAAAAAGTGATTCAGTTTCATTTTTAAATGAAGGCACCAACCTTAAGATATAAAAGAAAGAAAAACTTGAGATTGTGTATTTGAATTCAATTTTTATAAAATGGACAGATTTGAGATTTAATTTTTTGAGATTATTTGAATTTAAAATCAGCACATGGTTTTTAATGTTTCTGTGTGTATTTTTTTAAACAATTCCATTATACAACGCTTATTTAAATTTTATATCCATTTTGCGTTCCTCTCAGAAATATCCATATATGTATCACCCTGATATCTATCACCCAGAAATCTAATTGATGGAGTTCATATCAGTCAAACAAAGCTCATTTCTTCTCATGGGTCACACACTGGGGATCAGGATGGACACTCTGTCCATCCCTTGATAAGGAAAAGAGTCTTTGCTTCGGGAAAGTTGGCACAGATGAGTAGGAGGACATGTCATTGTCAATTTATTATCAAGCTATTCTCTCTCCCAGGAGGAAGGCTTTAGCATTTGTAATCTATAATGATTTACACTTGGGAAGCCTCTCTTTTTCTCATTTTGTTGCTCCCTCCTGGAAGGAAATGTTTATCCAGTGGCTCATTTGCAAAGGAGCAAGTGGGGAGTGGGGAGGAGACTTGCAGATGAAGGCCCTCCCTCACTTCTTTCAGGGTAGGTGCCTGTGACACACAGCTGTCCCTGTGCTGTGGGGAAGCTGCCACAGAATCGGAGAAACACTGACACATGAGTGTCTGCCAAAGACCATTTTCTTTTTATGCTGCTTTTCCCTGTTGGAAACTTGGTGCACACAAATACAAAGCTACTATGTGGGTTTTAGGTGCGACACCCTATGCTTCTAATCAATGGAGGTTTAAAAACAAACTGAAAAATTAAGAATTGAAGGCAGCACCAGATAGTCTTAGGTACAGAAGCTGATGGAACAGGTAAGTACCTGGGGTGCTGCAGTGTAAGGCGATCACCTAGCTTACTGTTTTCACACACAGTGAAGTCTGGGTGGTACCAGCGAGCACCACAGGGTGGTCACAGACTGACCCCCTGCAAGGAAACGATCAGGTCTAGCAGAACATTCAGCAGTGGGGCCAGGAAAGAAAAGCTGACATCCAGATGCCAGTGCTTTGGAAATTGTATCTGGAGCTGCACATATGGGCCCTGCATCTGCCCGGGTTATGCCAGCAGTCGGCGTCCGAATGACACAGCTGCCGTGGTGTGAGCAGGCAGGGGCCGGCTCTGTGTCTGGGTCTTGGCTAAGACAGCTGACCAAAGTGCTGGCGCTGGCCTTATAATAGCTAATTATCAGAGGACCAGTCTGGGCTCTTTGGGGTGGTAGGTTTTAAACACCCACTAGGAGCCATTTTTGAACGACGGTGGTGGCGGCAAATGTACACACACGGACAAGTTTGTGGGCACATGTGAGCACATATGGAATTGTGATGGGGGACAATATAATGGTGTTCAAGGAAAATAGGGCCAAATGATTCTAGATAATGATTTAACTCAGTGCACACTGAATAAACCCTTGGTGAACATATTCTATTATCAGAGTTTGGTTAACAAATCTAATAGTAACAATATTTTCTCCTCTTTCATGTGGAAAAAAAGAGAAACTCATATTCATGAAATGGCAGTATTTACCTTTAAGTAAGTAGTACTTTCTTATCATATTTGCCCCAGTAGCAAGCTGAATGACTCAACATAAACAATTCACCTCTTCCTCTCTTTCATTCCCCAGAGTCCTTCTTTAGAAAGAGAAAAGAGAAGGTTTACCACTTGACACTTTCTCAAGTTAGTGTCTTGAGCAGGAATAACCAATGGACAAGCACATGCTTTGGGGCTAATTTAATATATCTACTTTCAGTTTCAGTTATTTGTCTTCATTACCCCTTTATCTTTATTGGAATCATTAATGCCTGATGATACTGTGTTAGGTGTAAAAGAAAAGAATGATTTGTGCTGTTTGTTCTTTTTTATTTTTCTCTGTATTGGGAACTGATATATCAACAACTTTGGAGACTTGATAAATTGCTATATTTCTTCTGTCTTATTATGATAGCTTTTAGTTAAGTTACAAAATCCTTTACTGTTATTGGGGAAGTTCACAGCTTTCAATGTTGTTAGGGAAGTTCACAGATTGTGCAAGATAATGTATCACAGTGATTGACATTTCTGGGAGTCAGGTCAGCTTTCTCACATGCTGCTGCTAACTGTAACTCCAGTTTCTCTTTTGCAACTAGATAATCTAACAGGGAGAGTATGCACTCTTGACATTAATGACATTTCTGAGTCATTCTTAAATATATTCTGTCGGTGTTGGGTGTGGCAACATTTGTGGTGTTTTTGTTGACCCTCGGTGTACAGCCCTTGTTGGTGTGGCCAGGTCCCTTGAGCTTAACATTGAAGCATTTATGTTGAGGTGAGGCAACTGGCATGGAACCAGGACCTCAAATGGCCTGTCCCTCAAGCTGGGACAGGGGCCTTGGCTTCATAATTTTTACTTTGATATGATTCATAGTTTCACACAGTTATATGCCTTTTCCACCCAGAATTGATCTATCTAATGTTAGGTGAGTAAGGGTAATCATGAGCTACCTCAGAAACATGTGGCTTCGAATGTCCTGCCCCTACAGGGAATGGCTGGCCCAGCCTCCAGGAAGACAGCCTGAGTATTTCGGGACTGGGTACTCAGAGTAAAGAAAAATATATTCTGTCCTCCAATTCCACCTCCACTGCTAGTGAAATTCAGAGGCACAGAGGTTACCCAGGGAGAACCTCTTTGCAGCTGTTCAGCCACAACATTGGCTTATTCATTTTTCTAACTTAAATGGCCAGTAATGGTGAGGAGACTCCCCTAAGGATAACACATGTGCCGTGCACTACGGGAGGCCGTCAGAGCGAGTCCCCATCCCTGTTCAGCTCAGGCATTGTTTGATGGTCTGCGGGATGCCTGTACTTGTTTCTAAGTCCTGCAATGAGAGCAGGAGACGTGAGGAGAGAGCAATGGAAGGTGGCAAGGCCAGGGTGTCCTCAGACTGAAGGGCTGGTTAGGGTGGTGGGTCCCCCAGCACAGACCTTTTAATGGAATGGTGGTTTGTTCACCTAATTTGCATAGTAATCCATCACATAAGCATTTAAGTAATTCTTTACTGAGTACTGGACCCTGCAATTCAATACAGCAAATACCAAGAAACAGTTATGGTCCTTTTTGTTGTGGATTTCTCCAGTCAGGCTAAGAAGGCATATATAAAATATATATAATTGTAATAAAATCTATAAGGAGCCAAACTATAGTCATGGAAGATTCAAGTAGTGAAGGAAGCCAAGAGGGAGAAGGCTTGAAATGTACGTTGAGAGTCAGAGAAAATGCCATAGACACTGTGATTCTTGAGCAGGATTTGGTGGGCGAGTGTGGGTCTACCCAGTGGAGTAGGATCCAAAGAGAACCCGGGTGGGGAGAATGGCATGACCTGTTGCCCAGGGTTTTGCAGAGAATACGAAGTGGTTTTTGGGGGGTGCAGCAGAGAACTATAGAAAAGTTAGTATTGACTTCCTATTCATTTTCATTCAAAAAAGCATTTATTAAGTGTTTATTTTGTGCCAGCCCAGAGCTGGACTTGGGGCATATTAATGAATAATTAATGATATTTCCTTCCTTCAAGGAACATATAATACTATAGAGGAGACAGGTATTTACATAGTGATTTCACATGGTGGATGACAGATGGTGAGGGATGAGTCTAGTTAGAATGCCAGGTTGAAACCAAATGCCAGTGCTCAGGGTTTGCAGTTTACCTGGAGGGTTCTGGACAGCCACGAGAAATGCTGACTCTGGAGGCATAATTTCAGTGTCTTTGGGAAGCGAATGGGAGAGAAAAAGAACAAGCAGGCAGGGGAACAATCTGAAGTGGCGGAATAGTTCCTGGCAAAGGTGACGAGCCTTGACCTAGGACACAGTGGTGGGACTGCAGTGGGGAGAAGTTTCAGAAAAAAAAATAATAATCTTGCTCCCCTTTACAGATTGGAAAACTGAAGTTCAGAAAAGTTAAGTAACTCATTCTAACTTAAAGAGATAGCAAATGATAAGCTAGAATTTGAACCCAGACAACCTAGTGAGAAAGCTGTGCTCCATGGCTGCGGTTAAGAGAATGGGATCTCGAGTCATATGGTGACACACAAGAGAGACGTGAGAATTACTAATATAATCCATGCCAGGCCCTTTGTTTGATGCCTGACAAAGTAATAAGGGCTCCGTAGCTGATACCTTTATTTCTGTTTTCATCGTTATCATTATTGCAACACTTCATCCCACACCTCACATTTATGGGGGCACCTCAGCTCTGCTTCTGCTGTGAACCCTGGCTTCACAGAGCAAATGAAAGGATCCATTCCCGCCCAAGATACTGTCAGTATTCTGTCCTTAAAAAGACAAGATATCTTGATATTGGGTGAGATATAGTCCACACTCTTGGCAAGACTGTATAAAGCGGTAAATAATGATAACATTTTAAAACAAATGAGTCATCATTATTAATCCATTTGGAATATAAAAATGTTAGTCATTTGGAACAAATGTCACAAAAATATTCTACCATTAGTACATTGTTGTAGAAATTGTGTGTTTCCTTTAAAGTAGTTTTAATAACATTCACTTCTCTCAAGATCCCTTTAAAAACAGCTGCACCATGGGTAAAGCAGAACTTGCTATTTTAATGCAATCTGGATAATTCACTGGCTTTCTTAATACCTCTCAAAGTATGTATGTTGTTAAGAAAGGAACTTCAGATTGAGTTTTATAGTCAACCCCCAAATGAAAGAATTGGACACCTCAGTGCTCTTCCTTCCTTCATATCGTCATTTACCGAGTGGTAGCAGTGCAGCTCTCGGGTCCTGGGCGAGTCAAGCAGGGGCTGCTGCTTGGGACTGAAGAAGACACAATCTTAATTTTATTGAATAACTTTTTGTGTGACATTAAAGATAAAACAAAGAGGTTAAATTTATCTTGATTATTCATCTTAGAAAAGAAATAAGTTTAACATTTCTTTTAATTTTGGAGTTAAAATATGACTAGCTCTTGCATTTATAAAATATAACACTTTTTTCTCCTTTTTTATAAACCAAACAAATAATTTTTGAGTGAAGCATGTTGTTTCCACTCTTTATGTGTGTTCATACTAAGTGCTGGTATAATTCCATTATGTTTTGACTTGAACATTAAATATTACCTTGAATATATACTTCCCGGCAGTCCTGTTCTGATAGTGACATATTGTACTGTTTGAAGGGTGTCATATGGTCATCTGTCAGCCAGATGTTGTTCCATGGAAAGAATTTTATTCTTCAGATGTCATCTAAAATGCCTCATCTAAAAGAGAAATACAACAGTATTTACAAAACCTGGGTGTGAGGAAATCAGAGATGGGTAGGATTGAACTAAGGTAGGTGGGAAGGAATTAGTTCATTCAGACTGTCATCACTCTGTAATAAAGATAAATAATTATTATATTTTGAGTATTTTTAATTTGGCATGATTTTATTTTATGGCAGAAAAGCACACACTCCCTTCTGGAATTTTTGGTAGCTATTCATCCTGTCTTTCGCCACACAGACAAAGATGCAGACCAGATTGCTGGTGATATCAGGGTAGAGAGAGGGCCACCTCCTCTAAAAGACAGTGATCTGAGAACAACGCAGGAGACTGTGGCTCACTATATCAGAGATTGGAGTGACAGAGAAAAGAACGTGTTCTTGCTTCAGAATAATTTAGCAGTCAATATTTCTATCAGCAATATTTCTTTCAACAGGAATTAAAATGCTGGCCCTTATCCAAAGACACCTCATCCCCTATTACATTATAGATCCGATCCAGCTGTGTCTGCCTCTGTGAAGAGATGAGGGCAGATCTGATAGCCAGTTTGTAGAGTGTGCTGTACCAACTATGGAGACAATGGATGTTCCCCTCTAAATGCATTTTCCTTCTCTTTAATCTTTGCCAGGAATCTGCCCAGAATTCTGTGGATGCCTCTATGTTCCAATTTTTAAAATGTAGGGACGAGTATGCTTTCTGTGTTTGTATGCTACATTGCATTCTTGGGATCTAGAATTTTAAAATCTGTACTTACCCTGAGAAAAGAAGGGCAACACCTGTTTCATTTTTCCTTATTTTGTCACTGCACTTCATTCCTAAACTCTCTCGAAATTAAAATAATTGCATCCTTCCATCTTTTGTAATTTAACATATGTAGTTCTGTTCCTTAAAAACAAAACAAACAAACAAACAAACAAAAAACCAGTACCTAAAAGGCACACTGCATGCCCTGTCCTTTTTTAAAAATATGTGCCTTGGAACATTTGTAGATTTTGTTTTTCAGCTGTCCCTGTCATTTATAATATGTGTCCCATTGAACTTCCTAGGGCCCATCAAGGTAATGATAAGGGTAACACTAAGGCACAGAAGTCTGAAATATTATAATACCAAAGCAAATCAAACATTAAAAGATAAGCGTATGTACTCAAGCAGAGGGAAAATAGAAGGCCGTGATCTTTGGCCCATATCTTAATTCACTTCCAACATTGTTAACTTTTATTTTTAGCCAGGATTCTTCTGTTTTAAAGACTCCTCTAATTTTTGAGAGATATGGAGGTAGAAAGAGAGAAGTGGCATTTTTTCCAGGGCTAAGAAGACACAGTGTTGAAGTTTTTATGGTCAGATTCAGAAAAAGCACAAAGGGAGGCCAATGGTAATAACCTTGCAGTTAATCCTGCGGGATGCCACGTTATTTTTCTTGTCCCTTCCAGAACTTCAGAGAAATGTTCACCCTTGGGTGTATTGATGGCAGCAGAATGTCTTGGATCAAACTCCCAGATATACTTTATCTCCAACATACCACAATTTAGAAATGACTAATTGAATTTCAAATGAATATGAGAATAGTTGTATTGATGAAGATGATTCTTTTATTGAATAAAAACATTTTTTTCTAACAAATCAGCAATTGAAACATTTCCAGAGCTTTCAGATTAGGGTCAACATTATTAGTTTACAGAAAACAACTTAAAACAACCTTATAAGATCATATATTTATTGAAAAAGTCAATTTGACTAACAGATAATAGTTGAAGGACATGTGGGTTTCAGTCCCTCCTGTCACTGTCTACTTTGTACAGAAATGCAAACCAGCTCATTTTCCTGCTTTTTAAATTACTCCTAAATTGTAACATGTAGATATTAAACAAATATAAACTGCAGGGGAAGTGAAGGAAGTAATACTTATTGAGTATTTATCAGATGCTATATAACTGAATTCTTAACCCTCATAATCTCCTAATGAAATAGTGGTTAGCATTCCCATTTTATAGATAAGAGAAAACAGGCTCAAGGTCACTTAGCAAATACATGATGAAGACAGAATCTGTACCTAGGTCTCTTGATGCCAGTGAGTATGCTTTATTTTTTTCATATAAATTTTAATATAATTAAAAATTACAATAATAGGTTAAGGAGTACTGAAGCTCAGAATTGCAGTAGCAATTTATTAGCTTAAGAGATAGATCAATATATATTTTTTAATTTTTATTCAATTTATTCAGGTAACATTGGTTCATAAAATTATAGTTTCAGGGGTACAGTTCTGTAATACATCATCCATATATTGCACTGTGTTTTCACCACCCCAAGTCAAGTCTCCTTCCATCACTGTTTATCCCCCCTTTACACTCCTCTACCTGCCTCCATCCTCCTTTCCCTCTGGTAATCTCCACACTGCTGTGTGTGTCTGTGAGTTTTCTTTTTTCTTTTGCTTAATCCCTTCACCTTTTTCACCCAGCCCCCCAAACCCCTCCCCTCTGACAGCTGTCACTCTGTTCTCTGTATCTGTGTCTATTTCTATTTTGTTCATTAATATTCTTTTTATAAAGAAACAACACTTTTTTGTGTGTTTTGTTGTGACTGTTTTCAAAGGATCTGGAAGTTGGGAAAGGAGCTAATAGATGAAATTGTGTTACAGCGTTTTGTTTGCCTAGCGTTTGCTAAAACAAAGACAGTTTATGTCTTACCGTTTCTGTCACCCTGTTTTCTACCTCATTACTAGTCTCTTACCAATTGAGTTTTGCCTTCTTCCACTCCATGTTTTCCCCTCCTCTCCTACTCAAAGTATTCTCAATTCATAAAATGTGAACTTGGAACCTGGAGGTTAACAGCAGAAAGTGATCTATCAGTCTCATGGCCGTGGCTGTGGCTGTGATTTGCTGAGTGCCTGTAGAAAATCATTTGCTGGTGTAAACTCTTCTCTGAGGTACAAAATCTCACTCCTTAAATCCTCCTTTGTGATAATTTTTTCTTTCTCTAGGACAGGGGTGTCAAACTCATTTTCACCAGGGGCCACATCAGCCTTGCGGTCACTTTCAAAGGGCCGAATGTAATTTTAGGACTGTATAAATGTAACTACTCCTTAACAGTTAAGTGAGAGCTTGGTGATGCCGCTGGGTAGAAACAAGGTGCCAGGCCGGATAAAACAAGGTGGAGGGCCAGAAGCAGCCCACAGGTCTTGTGTTTGCCACCTGTGCTCTAGGATATGTTTTTGAAGTAAATATATTTATTTAAAATATTATTTTGTATGAAATGATATGGCAGCATTTTGTATGTGTTGAGAAGAGTGATGAGTGAGAAAGTCATGGCTAACAGCTATCAATTAGCAGCTTATTAATAAAGTGCCTATAGCAAGATATTTTACTTAATAGGGGGCATTATTAATTGATGATTTCCTTTACCCATCAAAATGGTATCTGTTAAGCTGGGGCTACCCTATTTGCTGTTAGTTTACAAAATGGTGGCGGGGATTGGGGAAGACTTCTCATGAGAAGATAGTTGAATAAAGAAATAAGGATTCACTACAAAAATAGAGGCCACTAATTTATATTTCTGGGTATGACATACACTCACCAGAGGATAGAAGTTATTTACAACTATGCATCACATCGTGCAAGTTCTGTTGACCTGTCTGAGACCTTTCTCAGGCCCAGTACCTTCTGCTTCCAGGCCTTTGCATTCACCAGCTGCTACCAGTTACATGTAGGTTAGGTCCATAGTCTTCTTCCACTTCTCAAAAAAAAAAAAAAAAAGAAAAGAAAGAAAAGAAAAAGAAAAGAAGAGGGGGATAGAAAACTTTACTTATTCATGCAACAAACTGAAACTGAGTTAATTTTGGGGGTTGCAGCTGAATTATTAGAGATCACTATGTAATTAGTGGCAAAAGAAGTGCCCGTTGCCTGTGTAGCAGTGCTGTCAGGCCCCTGTTGCTGTTGGCTCAGTTCAAGATGTATTATACCACGAGCATCTCAGTGCTCTCGGGGGATCCCTGGTCCTACCGTGAGGTCAAGAGTTAACTGCTTGTATTTTAGCTGTGTAGCGCTATCAATACTGCTCCTATGGAAACCTCACTTGACGTCACTTTTGAATCTTTGTGACTATAGTTCAGCTTCAGTAACAGTCAATAAGAACATTAGACTGTTGTCTGTATTATTACTTGCCACTTCCTGCCAGCAATCTACCAATTCATTAGTGGAGAGTTTTGGAACTCTTGCTTGATTATTTATGCAGTCAATAGCGAGGCTTGTCTGCATTCATAATTGTTTGATTTTATGGCCTCTTCTTTAAACAAACATTGTCTATGGTAATGTGATGCCCTGATGGGTGGGAAAGGTTTTGTCTGTGAATATCATTTAGATAATTAAAAATGACAGATGAAATCGCCCGCTGTCTTGACCTGTACTTTGTTCCCTCAGTGATGCTGAAGAGATGATGATTGCTGTCAATCAAAATCCATTGGAGGTTTGTAAATTCTGGCTGCTGTGAACTCTGACCCCCACTGTTGATCTGAAATAGATAATAACCTTGAAATTCTATTAGAATTTAAAAATAGTTCTACTAAAGGGGCACAGTATATATTTCTTTTCCTCTAGAACACAGTTACCTAATGCCACTCTTTGCAATGTACATAATTCAAATAAAATAAAGTATTTAGCAAAGCTTAATGTAACAAATCAGAACAAAGATCTTTTTCTATAATCCCCAATTCCTGATTAAGATTCTTATCTTCTGGCTGGGAGAGGACAAAACCACAAGCATTTTGCCACTTCACTGGCTGTTAATGCTTAGACTTTCTCTTTGCTCACAGTAACTGATTCTGTTGTTGAATGCATTATTTTCATGCTAGCGTGGTCTTAAATAATTGAAGTTTTTTTCATATTGACCCTATAAACCTTTTAAACTCTGCTACTTTTCCCTAGCCAAAGGAAATACTAACACAACTAGTATTTTGATGATGGGAAAAATCCAAAGGCCAAGCTTTATGCCCAAAGTTCTCAACAAGCATCATCAAAACTTAGGTCAAGAGATCAGGCTGATAAATGCATTTGCCTTGCAAATTGTCCTTTATCATCACCCAGACACTTAAACTATATTCTGAAGGCCTACTGGTATTTAAACTATGCAGATAGGTAAATGATGGTGGAAATGAAGAGAACACTTTTTTTCCCCAATATAGGAACCATCAAACTAGCCAACAGCAGAAAATCATCATCAGATTCTACAGGCTCGAAAATTATAACAATTAGAATTTTATAGCTTTTGGTACACGGGTTGCTGCAGACATATTTAATAGCAGCAGCAGTGCAGGAGGAGAATTGCAAAAAGCAGAGATCTCTTGAAAGGTAATTGAAGTGGTGTTGGTTTTTCTACTAGAGAAACTTATTCAGAGTTTAATGAATTTGTGAAGGGTCATATGAAGAGTTATTGCAATTGTTTTGCATTTTGTAATCAGCAGGTACTTTAAAATAATATTAGTTATGCCAGTGCCTCAGTGACAGTGGAAAACAAATATTATCATTTATACTTGGCAGTTGAAAGACTCAGAAGCATAATTCTTAACCTTAATTTTGAGGGCATTTATTCAGAATCAACCATTAACCAAATAAGGATAATACTATTTTACCATTAAGGACCTTTGTTGTTTCTTTTCACCTCAGTAAATATATTATTTGTAAATGTTACCACTTGAGCTACATTTATTATTGCCTGATAATAGCCAGTTATAAATATAAATATGAATATATATGTGTGTATATATTTTAAAGTGAAGCTTGAGTTCACTTTCTAGTGATGCCTTCCTTGTTCTTTGAAGTCCCCTGGGATGGCCTATTCCTCTGATATTTAACATTTATTATATATTGCTTTATCAGTACTTTAATTTATTCATTCATTCACTCAATCATTTTTTGATTCATTAGCAAATATTAATTAAAGATCATTTTGGTATTAGGCACTTTCCATAGCACTAATTATTCTGTTTTCACCTTATCTCCCCAGATAAATTATAAGCAAATGGACTTGAAGACCCAGTGTTGTTTTCATAGACTAGATGCCTCCTACTTCTGCACGAGTGTCTTGGTCTCTCTTGAGTGGCTTTGCCCTTGCAGGTGCTCAGGAAGCATCTAATTAACCTTTGACTTGAGCTTGTTTCACTTGAGTGTTGTGAGAATGAAGATTGAGGAAAGATAGTTAAAAAAAATGAGATGCCTGAACTCTCAAGTTTCCACCCTAAATTATATATTTTTCTTCTGCCTTTGACATAGTCCCATTTAATTTTGTTTTATTGTATTATATTTTCCCATTACCATTTATCACCCCCTATACCCTGTTCTACCACCTCCACCCCCTTTACCCACCTCCCTCTCACCATCATCACAATGCTGTTTGTGTCCATGGGTTCTTTCTCTTTTTTTTCTTTTTAGCTCAATCCCTCCATCCCTCAAACTCCCCAGAGCTGTCAGCCTGCTCTCTATCTATGAGTCTGTCTCTCTTTTGCTTGATAGTTCAGTGTGTTCATTAGTTTCCACATATGAGTGAAGTCATATGGTATTTGTTTTTCTCTGACTGATTTATTTCACTTAGCATAATGTTCTCCGGGTCTCTCCATGCTGTCGCAAAAGGTAGTCATATCTGATTTAATCATAAAAGCACAGTCTCTACTTCCCCTGACTCTGAGCAGGGCTGAAGGTTGAAGTTGTGTGATTTTAGTTCAAGAAAACTATCTTGGTTATTTTATTTTGGCCTTCTATATTACAGAATTCTCTATTAGATCCTAGATTGATTATGTTTTGTATGGATGAACTATTATTTGTTTCATAATTAATGCATTAATCACAATTAATGCATTAACCACCTCTGCTAATATACTTAGTATAATTTATTGATTGTTATTATAGTTGTCCCACTTTTTACCCTTTGTCCCCCTCTGCTTGGTACTCCACTTCCCTCCAGCAATCCCCCCTTTAGCTCATGTCCATGGGTCATTCATATAATTTCTTTGGCTTCTTCATTTCCTATACTATTCTTGACATTCCCCTATTTTGTACCTACCAGTCATGTTTTTTAATCCTTGCATCTCTTCCCCTATTTCCCCTCTCTCTCCTAGCTGATAACCCTTCAAATGGTATCCATGTCTGTGATCCTGTTCCTGTTCTGCTTGTTTGCTTAGTGCTTTTTTTTAGATTCAGTTGTTGATAAGTGTGAGTTTGTTGCCATTTTACTGTTCATAGTTTTGATCTTCTTTTTCTCAGATAAGTCCCTTTAACATTTCATATAATAAGGGCTTGGTGATGATGAACTCCTTCAACTTTACATTATCTGGGAAGCACTTTCTCTGTCCTTCCATTCTAAGTGATAGCTCTGCTGGATAGAAGAATAATCTAGGTCATACTTCTTCATCACTTTGAATACTTCTTGCCAGTGCCTTCCTGCCTACAAAGATTCTTTTGAGAAATCAGCTGACAGTCTTATGGGGACTCCTTTGTAAGTAACTCTCTGCTTTTCTCTTGCCACTTTTAAGATTCTCTCTTTATCTTTACCCTTTGACATTTTAATTATGATGTGTCTTGGTGTGTTCCTCTTTAGGTCCAACTTGTTTGGGACTCCCTGGGCTTCCTGGACTTCTATGTCTATTTCCTTCACCAAATTAAGGAAGTTTTCTTTCATTATTTTTTGAAATAAGTTTTCAATTTCTTGCTCTTCCTCTTCTTCTGGCATCCCTGTGATTCAGATGTTGGCATGTTTGGAGATATCTCAGAGTCATCGTATACTATCCTTCTTTTTTTAATTCTTGTTCCTTCTTTCTATTCTGATTGAATGTTTATTTCTTCATGTTCCAAATTGTGTATTTGAAACCAGGCTTCCTTTACATCACTCTTGGTTTTCTGTGGATTTGTCTTTAGTTCATTTACTGTAACTTTCATTTCCTCCTTTGTGTTGTTGCTATACTCAGTGAGTTCTCTGTGCATCCTGATTACCAGTGTTTTGAACTCTGCATCTGATAGGTTAACTATCTCCATTTCATTTAGTTCTTTTTCTGGGCCTCTGTTGTATTCCTTCATTTAGTCCATATTTCTTTGTCTTCTCAATTTGGCAGCTTCCCTACATTTGTTTTTGTGTATTAGGTAGAGCTGCTTTGATCCCTATAAAAGGCACCTGTGCATTGTATGGGGCAGAGCCTTAGGTATTCACCAGAGTGAAGCAACCCACCTCACTGCTTTGTGGCTCTGTGTTGGGGAGGGTTCGAAGAGAGAACTTTGCTGCTGCCTGACTTCTGGAGGTTTGCTTGGCACTTGCCCCATTTCCAGTCACTTTACTTACTCCCTGTGTGACTGGTGCCCTTCCAGCTGTTGCCCTGGTGTTGAATCCCAGAGTGGGTGGGTTTCCACATGTTTTAAGACTGTGCAGGCCCTTTAAGTGAAGTTTTCTGAAAATCTGGCAGTTTCTTCCACTGCACTAACTCCCACTGTAACTAAATTTTTATAGGCACAATTTATGGGGGTTTATCTTCCCAATGCAAGAACCCTGGGCTGTGAGATCATGCCTGGGGCTGGGATTGCTTGCTCCCAAGATATCCCTCCAGATTTTTATCCACCACACATAAATGTGTGACCACCCATGCCTGTTCCACCACTACCACCTCTCCGTGCCACAGTGCATCTCCTCGCCTCTCCACTCCATCTCCACATCTCCACATCTCTTCCCCTCCTATCCATCTGGATGAATGTGGCTTCTTTAAATCCTTGGATGTCAGATGTCCATACAATTTAATTTTCTGACAGTTCTGAGTGCTATTTGTTTTGAGATTTAGTTGTAATTCCTTTTTGTAGTTACAGAAGGAGGCGAAGCAACTCTAAGAGTGCCTCCATCTTGACTGGAAGTCCCACCTCTGCTAATATTTTAGGCCTCTTTCATCAGAAGAGAAAACCATTTTGCTACTGAAAAACCCTCATGCTTCTAAGCCATTGCATTCCTTCTTCTCTTCTCTGTGATATTTACAAATCAGGCATAACCTCCTAAATTCTAAATTTCTTGGAAAAGCAACTTGAACATATGTCATACAATTTGTTTTTTAACTTTTTATGATACTTAAGGCACAGTTGAAAGAGTTTCACCTAAATTTATTACCTTACATTCACTATTTATTATGTGTATATAGTGTATCAGTCCTTAAAAACTGCTTATAGTCTGACATAGCATGCACAAATGCTTTATTTATTGGAATTTTATAACACAGAAATATGTCCAATTTTCAATAATTCTATGGAGACCTTATTTCTGTGCTTAATATGTTAATTCTGTCATATGGTATAGACACAGGCATCAATTGCTGGCATTACAACGGACTTGCGCTGTATGAGGGGAGTGGTGACATGCTTGACACTGCATGAAGAAGAAAGAACTTTCTTGTCTTTTAAAAATCATTTGAAATATTGACCTCTAAGAGAGGCCAGTTTTTGCCCAATTTATGCCAGTTACAGATCCAAAACTTGCTGCTAACCCGGTTTGTTTTTGTGTGTATATATGTCTCCTCTCTTGGAAGGGAGACTTATAATTGAAGTTCTACAGAAAGAATGAGCTTCTGTTGATTTTATTAAACATGTATTAAGTACTAAGCCACAATATTAGATTCTTTCAAACTGTCATCAACTCCCACATTCTGTATTGAAGAAAATTATGTCTCTCATGATTCATACAGTGAAACTGAAATTCAGAGAACCCATATAATTTGCTCCAAGTTACATGGTTACCAAGAAGCAGAACTGGGATTCTATCTTTGATTTCTGAATCTAAATCAGGGGTCTATATGCTCTGACACACTACTTCTAAGTGGTGCCATGGCATCAGCACTTCATTCTAATTCATCTCTTATGTGAAGTTATTGAGAATAATTTTTATTGTTGCGAAGAGTTGCCATTTGCACTATGTATGCCAAGTTTTGTACTGACTTCTCTTATTCCAATTGGTTCTCCCAAGAAATGTACAAACAAGTATTTTCATCTAAAATTTGGGGATGAGAAAACTGATGTTTAGAGATTAACTCAACCAAAGTACAAAGTGATCTGGCCAGAACTCAAATACAGCTCTTCCTCCAGCTGATGCCCTTGACCATCGCCTCTGAGTGGCAGCACCTTTATCTGAGTGGAGCCTGTGATGCCAGCTCTGAGACTATCCAGTTCTACCAAGATCAAAAATAGACACCCAGGTCCTCTCCTTGTTTAACTCAATCCAATCCATTTGGGGGTAATTTTTGTTTGGCTTCATTTTACTAAGTTCAGCCAAACTGATTTATGTGAAGCCTCCAATTATGTTTTTCAGTATGCCTATGTTAGGGAAATTATGTTAGGGAAACATCCTTTTCATTTCTCCCTCTCAGGGTGGGATGATTAAGGATAATCAAGAGCTAGTGGCAGCTGTGTCTCAGAGAGAAGGTCTTTCCTACCTGATTATCCAGTTGTTTTGAGGATGGCAGTTCACACTGCTCAGCAAAGAATCTAATATCCCAAAGATTTGATAATATTAAAGAAAGTTGAATGAAGCAAACTGCATGCCATGCTGCAGAGCCCCAGTCGAAACCACACTGTCCCATTCCCCTCTGCTGTTGGGAGGATAATTACTGAGCCTTTGTTCATGTGAAGTAAATGAATTGTGAATCGTCTGTATATTTAATTATCCAAGACTAAACCTTTGTTATTTTCCATAGGAAAAAAAAAGGTAACCCCCATGATAATTTTGAGCACTAATTACTTCCCCAAATCTCAGCACTATTTTAACTTGCTCTTAGTAATATGCCCTAAGTGTGATTTGGACTGATTAGCATGCTGTTATAGGAGTTTTCTCTAAACAAGGATGTTTATTTTGCCAGTCTACTGGTGTTTATTGCTGACTTTTTGTCTGTCTCTGAAGGTACTCTGGCCTCAAATAAGTACAGATTTTTAAAGATTTGTGATATATATATCTAACAGAGTAAACCTGTAAAATAGTGGAGTTTTTATAGCTTCAGTCATTATTGCCAGAGAGTAAGGATTGTTCATTTTTTAAGATTGAAATAGTCTAAAATTACCAAAAAAAAAAATTTTAAAGCACATAGATCTACATTTGAGGATGTGTTTTTTTTTAATTCTAAGGGGCATTCCCAAGGTTATATTGCTACTATATGAAAAGTTATTGTGACAAGAGAGGCTATGAGTACAAGTCTTTCACACTGCACCCCTGTGACAATTAGCTCCCAATTGTTAGCCCATTTATTTAATAGAACATTAATACTTGGAGCTCTCTTGACTTGTCACTGAAAATGACTATTATTGAGGTTGGTTATGAACCCAAGAGACACAGCATCAGGCGTTGTATTGGTGCAGATAGCTATATAATTTAAGATCATGCAGCTGGGTCACTGCTGATAGATTGAGGGAGCATTGTGGTACAAGACATCTAACAGGTGACTTCCCTCCAAACTTTGTCATTTACTCGGTTTTCTTTAGTGAGAACAAACTTTTAAAGTAAATGTATTGTTTGTGAAGAGAGCCCGACGTGCAGGCAACATGATCAAAGTGACCATTTTTTCCTGAGGAACATGGGCGCTTGCCTCTTCTGGGGGCACGAGGCCAGTGGACGTCCCCGAGAATATATGGGCCATCGCCTAAAGAGCAACAGGGAGAATGAGGAAAAAGCCTCCATTAAAGTTTCACAAAGACATGTTTCAAACAGACTTGCTCAGCACGCACTTGCTCTGCGAGCGTGCTGGGGCTCTCTAGAGGTCTCTGCCTCTGTGGATGGAAAAACCACCGCCTGCCACCAGGGAGGAGGCAAACAAAGATAAACCGGAAATTTACAAAGTCCTTTCTAAAATACTGTCCTGAACATTCCCATTTGATGTAGTTGAAGTTTAGGTGGCATTTTTTGCCCCTCTTCCGTATCCCACAGAAATAAGCCAATTCCTTTCTAAATACTTTGATATATTTAGATGTTTTAAAAATCACTAGCCTTAGGTCAAGAAGATGTCCTCATATTTTCTCTAAATTTGTGTTCAAAGACACTGTAAGACCATGGGTAAAGGTGCGCATTCTGTACTCAGATTCTCTCTTTTTTTTTTTTTCGGTATGAGGCTCAGCTCTTTATTTGTTGTGTGATCTTAAGCAATTTGCTTCACCTATCTGTGCCTCAGTTTCCTCAACTGAAAAATCAAAACTGAACCAATACTTAAAGTCTAAAGGGAGAAAGTATTTGGAATAATAGTAGACACGTAAGCAGTGCACTATACATGCTAGCTACTCATATTTTTTGTTACAAAAAATAATTTTGTTACTTAAGAAACATTGTTGAGGCTTATCAGTAAAGAAATATTTATTCTTTATGATGATTAAATTTGTTACTATTTTCCTTCACCTTTCTAACATCTTGTGAGAATTTACTTTGTGTTTTTAAGATAGCTCTCAAGTGTATTATTGTACACTAATACCTCTTGAAACTCATGATACATACTCGCCATTAAAGGAATTAGTGCAATACTTTGAACTCGAGAAACTCCAGAAATGGTATTTGTATTCCAAAGAAAGAAAATATCTTCAGGGTCAGAATTACAAATGTCCACCTGAAAGTGTGGAAATCTTGCTCAAATTCATCCCTGTGGAAAACCCAAGTCAACTTCTGACTTGTTGGGGTAACAGAGAGAAAGTAAGAAAGTTTTCTGGCACTGTATGGTTTATTTTAAATCTAAATCCTCACAACATTAAGTAAAGGCTAAGACTGATGATTGGTTAGAAAATTAATGGTGTAGTCTTGCCATGGAACATTCTGCCAGATAAATTAGTGGACCTAATTTGCAAAAATACAAATGGCTTTTTTTAAAAAAGGATGTAGACCAGTATTTAGAAAAACAAAATTACCACAGACATTCTCAGTTCACCTTGAGGAAAGTTCAGTTGTGAAGGGCTCTTGCCCATTGTAGACAATTCATATTTCATGGCATTTGGAAATGTTTTTAATTAGATGAGATGACTGGTGGTGGTATTTGTCGCTGGCAAATATTTGTCACTTCCGGCACTTTCCCAACACCGATCCAGGGTTTCAGTTTGATATAAATTGACCTGAGTTGGAAACCAACTTAAACACTTTTCATCCTTTCTTTTATGATGCTGTTCTCTCCACTTGAAAAGAAGATTCCCAAGTGGAAAGAAGTAGCCTCGTTAGCTATGATACACATTAGATATTGCATAATGCAAAGCTGTAACTGGTGAGTTAGCATGGTGAAGCTGTTTTCAAGATGTTAGAGAATTGCCTTTAGAAATCATTTACCCCTTCAGAGTTTTATGAAAAACAGCCCTGTGATACACCTTCAGATATTTGTTGACTTCCTTGCAGGAATCTGGAGAGTCTAAAAATTGAATTTCCACCTTCATGTCTTGATAGTTGAAGGCTGTGCTGAGAGCAGAGGGTGAGAATCCGCTTCACCCCCGGCGACGTTCTGTCCCCTCTCCCCGCCCCCCCTCCCCGCTGCTCCAGCCACACTCCAGCCACAGCGGTAACCCCAGCCGGCACTTCCGGGAGCTCTGCACACAGCCACCCAGTTTTCAGGAGACTGGGCCTTGTCTCATTTGTTAGAGAAGTGTTACTTAGAGGAAGGAAGTTTTTATCTGCTGGGTCCTTTTCCTGAATCTTTTGAGAGTTATAAAACATTTAATTAATCCTGTCATGCTACTTCCATTGTGGACTCTGGAGCCAGATTCAGTCATAGCGCGAGCTCTGCTATGCAGTTCTGAGCACATTTCGTTCCTCCTTGTAAAGAGAGCACATAACTGGACCTCTTGTGAGAGGAGGGAGGTTGTTTGAAGATTAAATGAGATAATATATATGATGCATCACTAAGTACTCAGTATTGGTTAGTAAAAATTATATCTATCTAGTTTATTACCGTTCCATGTTTCTGTGTAGTAACACTACGCAGAAAATATTTCAGGTATCCTCACCCAGTTTTTTGAAGAGTTACAACTTCCCAGCACCCTGTCCGAAGGCCTTTATTGCTGGAGGTGCCTGCAGATCTATGGTGAAAACACTCTCCTAGCTGTGTAGCAGGGGGGCCCAACGGTGGCGTTACATGCAAATCAATTCTATTTGAAATGAAAAGCCATATGTATTTTTTTTACATTGAAGGAAAAATGTAACCTGTCTTCCTGTGGCATAAAAGAGAACACCTAAGACCAAGGCATATCCCTGCAACAGACATTCGTCTGGAAAAGCTGCGGCTGCTCTTATGTCCACTATGAGTCATGCAGTCCATTGTCCAGTACACATTCTAGTCAGAAAGTCCTTCTGTGTGTCTGACTTAAGTATATCTCATGATAATTGAGTTTATTTCTGTTTTCCTGGTACTTGAAGTCCTTTTTAAAACCAACACAAAGTCAGGTTAGTGGTGTCTCGTGTGTCCCAGGCTCCTCACTGGCTTGTCAAACTGAGACTTTAAGTAATGTGACCACCAAGAAATGGATTGAAAAAAAATACTACTCTCTGGACTTGGATAACCTCTAACTATTATTCTAAAAGTATTTTCAGATGCGCTTCTCTGCTATGTTGTATTCCATTGTGTAAATGTACCACAGTTTTTTTGATCCATTCATTTACTGATGGGCTCTTAGGTTGCTTCCAGCACTTGACTATTGTAAATAGTGCTGCTATCAACATAGGGGTGCATAGGTTCTTTTGAATTGGTGTTTCAGGGCACAACAGAAAGAAAGAAGGAACTGCTACCTTTTGTAACAGCATGGATGTAACTGGAGACTGTTATGCTAAGTAAAATAAGGTTGGTGAAAGACAAATACCATATGATCTCACTTATAAGAGGAATCTAATGAACAGAATGAACTAACAAGAAAAACAGAACCAGAGGCATGGAAACATAGAACAAACTGACAGTAGCCAGAGGGGAGGGGAAGCAAATAATGATGGAGAGAAAGGGAAGGGACTAGTCAAAGAACGTGTATGAATGACCCGTGGACAGGGACAACAATGTGGAGATTGACTGTGGGAGTGGAGGGTGGGCTGGGTGGAAGAGGGCAAATGGAGAAAAACTGGGACAACTGTAATAGCATGAACAAGAAACAATTTTTTAAAAAGAAAGCAGTGCTCCTCTAACTAGGACGAGGTGGATGGTATGAGAAACACCCTGAGATCAGACCCTCACTTTCCGCTGAGCCAGTCCTGGACTCATCCTGTAGAGTCACCACAGGTCTCTCCTGGGGGCTGGGAAAGCCTGCCCTCCTCCATGGTCACCATCTTCCCCTGACTGTTGGATCAGGGAGTAAGAATTACCCAAACGGCCTCTTGCGTGGCCTTCGCCAACCCCATCACCCTCAGAGGCCCAGCCAGTTTTCTGCAACTTCATTGTCCTTGTGTTATTCTTTTATTTATTCATTTATGCATTCTCTCAACGAGTATCGTGTGCCTTCAGTGTGGCTAAGTGCTGGCTGCAGAGGCCTTAGGCATCAGCGCAGAGCCCCAGGGGTCCATCACTGCAGAGAAGCACCACTTTTTGACAAGGGCTACTAAGCGGTTGTTCATGTGTGTAGTTCAGTGGCTGATCAAGTTCTAGCAAGTAATATAAGGGAGAGAGTCTCATTATCACTGTGTGGAATAGGGCTGGAAACAGTGCTTCCGTGCCCTGTAGGTGAGCACATCCAAAGCACATGTTGGGACCAGGCACTGGCTGGGGCTTAAGAATTTCCAGATCAAACAGGAACCCCAAAAGAGATCTGTGAACAATAGAAAGTCATCAGATAACCTTCAGTCCAAGTTTTCATTTTTATCATTTTCCTACACTTGCAGCACTTTTTTTTTAAAGAAATGTTTCCAAAACTTCAGAGCTTTGAAATGTTAAAGAAATGAACCAGAAACTTGGAAAGTTGGTTTGATCACAGGAAAATTGTGGGTTTTTTATTTTATATTTGAAATTAATATTAATGTAAAGGCAATTCGCCAACTATAATAGAAAGATTGTTTGTTTTTATAAATAGGCATGTTTAAAAAAAGAGCGTAAGGAATGGGGACCTAGCTTTTTTTGATGCAAAGCAGGAGGTTTGTGATTTTTTAATAACTTAGGCCTAAGAAAAATGCAGTGCTACAATACATCACTGATACAACAGCCTGATAGATTTATAAAATGTTTAGTGAATGTATTCTGCATAGACCAGCAGGAACACCTGCTTCTATTATTCCATCACTGATAAAATGGTAAATAGCTTATGTCAGTCATGTGGCTTGCATAAAGCCACTGGAGTTTACTTGTAGGGCCGGTCATTTGTATGGAATTATATGAGGTTTGTGTTAAATCTCTTCATTAAATGACTTGGTAAAATTATAGGGCCATAAATGTACAGTGACACCATTTTAATCTTTGTTCATTTTATCTTTTCTCTCCCCTCCCCACTTCTCTGGATTGCACGTCCTCCAGTATAAACTAGAAGAGGAGCCTTCAGGGATTAACTATTATTGTGATCCGTGGGGGATAGTGGGCGTCCAGATGGTCAGGCTGATGTCATTCCTTTCTTTCTTTCTTTCTTTCTTTCTTTCTTTCTTTCTTTCTTTCTTTCTTCTTTCTTTCTTTCTTTCTTTCTCTCTCTCTCTCTCTCTCTCTCTCTCTCTCTCTCTCTCTCTCTCTCCCTCCCTCCCTCCCTCCCTCCCTCCCTCCCTCCCTTTCTTTCTTTAACAAGAGCAGTTTGATTTCTCTCCTGATCAATGAGAACTATAACTTTAAACCTGACAGTTTATATCCTCCTACTAACTGATTTAATTAAGCAGTAGCTACCAATATTTGAGAAGAGAAAGTGCAACCATATTCAAATGTCATAAAGATAATGGTATAAAATCGCAGTAATCATAATGCCCTGTGCCCCTTCACTGACCTGGGAAGCAGGGGACCAAAGCACATGGGAAGATACTTTTTTTTCTAACCAAAAACACTCTCCTATCTTGGCTGAAAGGACTGATGCTTCCTGCCTCCAAGTCAGAGTAGCGCCTGGTGATTCCTGCTGTCCTTGATCTAAAGAACTGAAACCAAGCAGGTGGGACATCCTTGTTGGTACACCAGGAGGGCAGGCCCTGTGTGTTGCTTAACACACTAAAGAAGGAAACCAGTTCGGTGTTAAGGCATTACCCTTTTGCTTTCCTGGCCTACAGGAGGGGTGTCTGCTCTGGTAGCCATGGTGAGACACCAGGGTTCTGAAAAGACTAGGATTTTGCTAAGGTGCTGTATAACACATCCAGGCAGAATCACCCTCTTTAAGACAGAATTCTGTGGTGGATATTGCTTTTTGTGCCCCTTTCTCCTTCTCTGTAGGTCTTATAGCTAATATCTGTTTTGTTTTAGACCATAATCTCAAGTATTATTTATGCATTCTTAACTCATAATAAATCAGTTTATAATACATATTTTCACACTCACTGAGATGTGTGCCTTTTAAAAGCAATGACTGAAGTTTCACACATTTGGGTATCAGATTCCTGAATATTAATCAGAGGCCCCCTAGTCTAGGTATATATGTTTAACAGTGCTGGAAAAGGTGATATAAATGGGACTTTATGAAACTGACATAGGAGTGTATGGAGAATCCTCTGGAATGAGAATTATATATAATTCACTCTGTTTTCTCTCAACAAAATCAGATATGGAAGATAATCAGCAGGTTTTGATACCCAGTCCTCTGCCCTGGAAGATGGGTAATATGAATAAGAGAATTTTCCTGTTTGGTCCAGTCTTTGTCTGTCTGTCTGTCTCATGTTGCTCTCATTCTCCCCTGTTTGTATTGTAATGCCTGCATCTATTCTTGGGGCCTGTTTAGCCCAGAGAATCCTTAGTCTTTGCTTTTGCATTTGCCTAAGTTTTTGGTCTTGTTCAGCTGATTTTACCAAAGGCTTTTTGCTTCAGGTCTGCTCTGCACAGTGTTGGCTGCCTGCGTGCCTCCTGGCTGGGAATGGCTGCGAATGGCTGCATGCCGCTGCAGCTCTGTCTGAAGCACCTGGATGATCTGGGCCTGCAGTCTCTGTCAACTGCACACGTTCTGCACTGTCCGAGTTCAGTGCCATTGCGGCGTGATGGGGGAGGTGTTTTGAAGCCCTTTAGGCAGGAAAAGGCAATTTCTGAACAAAATAAGAGCTGAGGTTGGATCTTCCATGGGGCAAAACCATGATGCTTTTCATGAAGGACATTTTCTTCCTTCCTCCCACCTCCGAAATAATTCATAGGTTGGTCATTCAGTTTTTCTGCATTGGCTAATAAATAATAAACATAAATCAAATGAGCATGAATTAAACCATGAAGCTGACTATGTCTCTACAAAGCAGTGGGGTTTGACCAGATCAGGTATTCACTGTGGAAGGCTTCTGTGAGATGACTCCTAACCTCTTTTACTACCTCCAACTCCTAGATAAACCTGAATTGTTTCCATTATTTTATGGGTGTTTTGCTTTGTCTTAGGACTTCAAAAGAGCCCCTAACAAATTCTATCTTTAAAATATTACAGCATCTTTCCTGGCTGGTGTGGCTCAGTGGATTGAGTGCTGGCCTGAGAACCAAAGTGTTGCTGGTTCAATTCCCAGTCAGGGCACATGCCTGGGTTGTGGACCAGCTCTCCAGTAGGGGGCATGTGAGAGGCAACCACATATTGATGTTTCTCTCCCTCTCTTTCTCTCTCCCCCAACATCTCTAAAAATAAATAAATAAAATCTTTTAGAAAATAAAAAAATCTTACAATGTCTATAAAAGTTTGTTTCAGATTCATCACAGATTTCTTTTTCCTTCACAATAGGTATGATCTGGATTAAAGTATTGAAAAACCATTTGACCCCACCACCCCAGAACTCTGTTTGGCAGTCCTCCCTTGGATGGATAGCATTTCACCCAGTCTATGACTGAGAGTGTCTTGCACTAGTGTTATTTCTGAGAGAGCTGTGTATGAGAAGTTCCTTCACTGAAGGGTTACTCATTCATCCACAAGTAAGAAGAGTAAAAAAATGTCAGTATGTTCATTTGAATCTGATTAGGTACCTCCTTCATTTTTCTTGTATTAATACACCATCTTGACAGAAAAATCAAATGTAAGAGACCTGGTAGTCTATATTGCAATAAACTTCTTTTTACCCAGGTAACATGGGAGTTGAAGGAGAAGGCTGTCTTTCCAAGTGAACTGTCTTAAATGAAAATATATGAAGCAGATGTCTTCAGCATGTTGATAATAACATATATCCAGAATTAAGCCTTTCTACTTGGTGTATAATTCCTATAGCAGACTCCACTGCTTGTATGTTTATGGTCAACCTGGAACTTGTAGTCTGTCTTAGAATCTTGGGGCATGCCCTGGTCAACTCTCCCCTAAGCAAAATAGTCAACATATATGAGTGGGGTGGGGGAAGGTCAGGGGAGCAGAGCATAAATGGAAGGGAGGGAAAAAAAGAGAGTAAAGATTTGGAAAGATAGATTATCAAAAGCAATAGGAGACTTCTTCTGCTTTGCTACCAACCCTTGAAAGAGTCAGGAATCTATGGACCATGGAGCACTCTGGGTAAAAAACAATCCATGACTCTGGTAGAACTGGCATGTGCTTTTTGACTCACCTCATGGGCACCTGGCACAAGAACACCCAGAGAAGAAGAGGTGGATAATCTTGGGATGGCTGGTTTCCCTCAGCCCTTCATTCATGCCTTCTCCTTTTACAAAGAGTCTAAGTCAAAGTGTGTAACTTCATTTAGTCAGAAATATTAGGTAGCAAAGTAATCTTACTCAAAAGTGCATTTGAAGTCCAGAGCAGAAGGTGGGGCCCGGAGCTGGGGGGTGGCGAAGGGGGAGATACAGGAGACAATGTCTGTAATAACATTGACAATAAAAAACACTACAAAAGAAATCTCACAGAATGCTTTTCTGATAGTTTTTCCTCTGTCTTACATCTGTGATAGATAGAACAGAGAGGCCTGGTACCATGGTTTTAACCAGCAATTCCATTTCTCTAACCCAGAATCACAATTTATGAATACCTTCAGAGAGCATGCTTGGAGGGGCAGGCCCTTCTAATGACTTTGTAGCTCAAAGAAAACAAACCATCAGAGCTCCTAATTTGCCTATAAACACACAATGCCAGTGCAGTCCTCTGCCAGTACATTTCAAAGGGCCTAATAATTTCCCTGTTCTGTTGTATGAAACTGTTTCAACCCCTGCTGAGACCCAGAGGATGAAGAATGTAAAGGGAAATAAAACTTCATTCATTTCCTGTAAACGTGGCTGAAAACCTGCAAATGGTCTGTGGTCTCTAATTGAACTGTTTTCCCCTCGCTGAAGCCCTTCAGTGGATGATCTGTTGATGTGGTTTTCTCTCCTCTGCTCCCCTGGATGATCTGTGTTTCAGTGTAGGGCAGTGTCATCCTTTGTAAATCCCCACAGAACTTAGCAGACCATTGCACAGACTCAGCAAGTATTCTTCTTGGCTGTAGGACATCTAGGAAAGCCATCTTTTCTGTTTCCACTGAGCCTAAGTGGTTTCTGGTCCCTAGGGTCATTGGTGATACTCACAGAGCGCCTTGGAGGAAAAGTG
The DNA here is from genome assembly GCF_004126475.2 of Phyllostomus discolor. Taxonomy (NCBI): domain Eukaryota; kingdom Metazoa; phylum Chordata; class Mammalia; order Chiroptera; family Phyllostomidae; genus Phyllostomus; species Phyllostomus discolor. The sequence continues at coordinate 134,627,873 of NC_040903.2, read as the reverse complement.
CAAGGTCAGTTCTGAACTGCTATGTCATTTTCTTCCAAAACAACTCCTTTGACCTTCAGGTCTAAATTAAAGTAACTCTTCTTTGGTACCTTTGGGTAAATTTCTTCCAATTTTTAGTGTTATGTTGAATCCTATGTATGATTTAAGCATTTTTAAATCAAAAACATTCAAGTGTCAGCAATGGCATACAGTTTAATATGATAGAAATGGAGACTGGAAATCATCCCAGTCTAAGTGTTATTCTGTTGTATAAGCACAACTAACAAATTACAACATATTCCCAGATTAACATTTTCAGTGCCTGTATTTTTCTCTGCTTTCCTTCATCTCTACTTTTTTCTATTTCTCCTCTCTTCCAACTTCTGTTTGGAATGGATATGAGTACTCAACAGATACCCCTAGGGGCTGTGATCTTTCCCTGCACATCTCAGGTAAGGGATAAGTTGATTTAACCCCAGATAAACACTTTACTGCTTATTTTTTTGGTCAGGATACACTCAAGAAACATGAATTATATCTGTAGGATGCTTCTCAGCTTGCAATAAATTCCCCATATGAGTGGCTAAAATTAAAAAGGAAAACAAAATAAAACCTGGACATCAAAAAAGTTGACTTAGCAAAATAACTGCATTTTAAAACATTGCTTTCTTTTTTTATTAAATCATTTTTACTGTGACTCTCTTATAGTTGTTCCAGTTTTCCCCCTTTGCCCTCCTCCACCCAGCCCACACCCCAGCCAAGGATGAATTTGTAATAAGCATACAGGAAGTAAGAAATTTAATCTGAATTAATACCCATCAAAGTACAATTCTTAATACTAGATTCTTAATAGTTAGTACTTAATACTAAATAGTTTAATACTTGTAATAGTTTAAAATGTGAATTGAAAGATATTATAAATGCACATGACTCCTTTCAAGCAAGGAACTATAGATATGAGTATTCTTTCCCAACTTTTACCCCGATTTCCCAGTACTGCATTGCTGTCATTTGTACAGTCTAATCTAATTATTAAAACTTGACTGGTTACCAGGAGTCCTGTCTCCAAGTCTTCATAGCTATTCACTTAACTTTCCCTGCAAGAGTTGGGTTCTTTACAGTCAGTTTGCCCTTGAAGACATGGTGGAAAAACATGCAAGGCTGAATATTTCATCACTGGACAAATGGTTACAGATCGTCCCTGATTCAACCTTGTTCTAGCCCGTGTTTGCTCTCATGCCATACACATAGAGAAAGGAAAAAATAATGCTGTCCTTTTTATCTGTTCTTTCTGGGAAACAGCCAAACATCCTTTCATAATCAAATGCCTGTAGATCCAGAGGCCATTGGCCACCATCCAAACATTTATTGGTCATTGAACACCTTGCATGAGGTAATTTTCAATTATCGTATTAAACCAGAACAGGGATCTGGTCATGTTTCCTTTGCTTATAAATGTAGCTTGTGTTCTTATTACTGTTAATAGCAGTGCTCACAGGGTGCCAGCAGTTTTCTGGGCACTGTCCCATAGGAAATACTGTCCTGTGTCCTTTGTGAAGGAAGGCACCTGGAACAAAGAAGCTGGGGACAGGAGCACTCAGTCTTTGTTTATTTCACAGGAGGGGGCCTGGGTGGGGAATGCATGTGGCCAGATGTGGTGGTGGTGGTTTATGGCATGACAGAGTTTTTAAGATTTCCATGCAGAGTTCACATGAGGAAAGTGGAGGATGTGGAGCGTCTTGAGGGAAATGACTTAATTTTTGTTCTACAGCCTTATTTTTGGACACAAATGCTTATGCAGTGGCAAACAATCAAAGAGATACTGAAAATGTAAAACTTCTCTCTCCAGAGTGTCTAAGTTCTTTGCACTGATACAATCATTTAAATATTGCCTGCTTTTGAGTTAAATACTTCAATTACATTATTTGTGGAGTAACTTGAAAAAGAGTGTCCATACTATACTGCAACTATTGATTGTTTGTTAAAAAGTCCTAAAATATTTGTCAGAACTTGTAAGTTTGTGGGGAGGGGAGTTGAGGGGCCCCTCTAGTGACTCCGTGATAGCACAGAAGGATGAGAACTGACAAGAAAAGCAACGAGTAAATAGAAGGTCTTAGTGCCAATGACAGAAATGTATCACTGGACCATAATTGCTTTCCCATTCTAGTGGCCTTTATAACTACAATCAAACAACCACAAAAAATATTTGATACTATTATATATGGTTGTTATATATGTTAAATACATGCTTTAGGTTAAAAGGTTATGGGGATTGTTTTATCTTAATTTATGGTTTTAGTTGTCATATTTTCATCATTTTAAAAGATGATAAATCACTCCTCTCTCTCCAATCTCAGTTGTTAGTAAAGCACTGCTTAATAGAAAAAAAGAATGCTACACAATATAATTAAATATTTCCCTGACCTGTGTCTTTGGTAACTGGATCGGCAGAGTTTATTCAGATCACCAGCTTAATTTGAAAGTGAAAAGTGCAGAAAGTTCAGTGAGATTCATTCATAAACTATGATTTCTGCAGATGCTACCCCTGGGCCTTTATGCTTTGCCTCAATTGGCTATTACAGAAAGGAGTAAGAGTGTGGACTTCCAGAGCCAATAGAAGGGAATTGCACCATTCTGTAATCTAAGTGAGTTTTACTAACGAGCCAAGCCCAGCTAGCAACTGCAGGAGATCACCCTGAAACATCGGGTGCATTAAATGCTTGGCAGGGATTTGATGCACTGAATGGAGAACTGCACAGAGTCCCAGGTGACAGGGGCACTTCACTGCCCTCAGTGGCTGTGACGGTGGCAGTCCCAACTTGAGTTGCTATATATTTTTTCTTTTTTTTTAAAGATTTTATTTACTTATTTTTAGAGAGGGAAGGGAGGGAGATAGAGGGAGAGAAACATCAATGTGCAGTTGCTGGGGGTTATGGCCTGCAACCCAGGCATGTACCCTGGCTGGGAATCAAACCTGCAATGCTTTGGTTCGCAGCCCACGCTCAATCCACTGAGCTACGCCAGCCAGGACGGCTATATATTTTTTCAATTGCTGCATGAATAAAATCTACTTATAAATATTTGTAAACTTATTAATCTTTTTCTGGTCAAGTGTCATGAAGCTGCCTAAATCCATGGAATTAAAAATAATAAATAAAAGAAACTACTGAAGGAGCCTTCCAGTGGTACTAAAATTTACCAAATGTGACCAAGCTCATGCAGCTTTCTGCTCACAGTTAAATGGCAGTGACCATTTCCACAGGCTTGGATTGGGTGCAGTACATTTAGCTCATTTAAACTTTTGATGATTCTGTTCAATTTTGACATTGTTCACTGTCCTTTTCATATCTGTAACAGTATTTCCGGTTCTTTTTCTTTGCACCCAAATGATTGCTATCTACTCCTAAATCATTTCCTGTCTACCTGCCTTTAGGGGCTGGTTGATTTAATCCCTCCTACACTCAATCCTTGGGTTAATAACTAGAATATGCTCATTATTTTTTATCAATTTCCTAATTTAGACAACAGAGAATTCACCATTACTCATTGCAGTTCAGACTTCTTTTATAGCTATGCAAGACACCTTCTGTAAGGTCATCACAAAGATGAGTCCAAACCTACTTTCTGACCCAGGAATAAAAACATATCAACTCTGCTCAACATCCCTGGGTCTTTTGTGGCTCACTTTTGGAGCCTAGAGCTAGAATCTGTCCTTCTTAGTGTTCCAGGTTACCATTCCCTGTTAGCTGGACCTCACACTTGGGCTGCAGCCGAGTTTCAACCCAGGTTCTAGCCCAGTGTTTCCCGACCAGGCCTGATGTTGCTCTCCAGGAGGCTCTGTGCCCCCTGGGAGACACGTGACAATGTCTGGAGGCATTTTTGTGTGCCACAACTGGGGAGTTGCTACTGGCATCTATTTAGAAGCCAGGGCTGCTGCTGTACATTTGTGATGCACAGAACAGCTCACAAAATGAATTTTCCAGCTCAAAATGTCAAAGGTGCCAAGGGGGAGAAACTACCTACCGCTGTCTATCACTACAAATTGTCTAAAACCTCAGAGTGGCCACTTCCTTAGTAGGCCTTGTTTCCCCGTCTTGTCTTTGCCTTTGCTCCTGCTGCTTTCTTTTGAAATGTCTTCCCAGTCAGCTAGGAGTGCTCATTGAGTTCTAACCTACGGAAATCCTGCCCTTTCCTTCCAGCTCAGGCAGGTGTCATCTACTATTTTTTAAAACTGATAAAATAAAAAACCTTCCCTCATCATTTCACTTAACAGCAGTGTCTTCTCTTCTGAATTCTTAAAGTGTTTAGTCTTTATTTTTAGTCTGATACTTTTATGGCGAGCTATCTTGTAGGGTGGTCACATCTGTGTCTTATTTCCCATTTTAGATATTTCTAGATGTTTAGATGCTATACAGCTCAACATATACTATAAAACCAAGTCATATAGCACCCTGAGACTTAGACTCTCTTTCAGTGGAGTTTTGTATATTTTTAATCATAGCAGAATCAAAACTTAGATTTTTCCCCACCTATCATTATAACATACTTTTTCATATTGCTACAGTCTCCAAAATTATTTTAATAACTCTATTGTAATATTCAATCAAGTTGATATGCTCTAATTTACTTAACTAGCCTCCTCTTACTGTAAAGTTAACTGGATTTTATTTTTTTGACAAAGTAGGTAATACTAAATTGAATATCTTTGGTCTGTAACTTTTTTAACCTTTCATCTGCAATATTCCCTTTAAACCATTTAAGGTAATGGTCCAAATGGTGTGGCATGTTTTTATTGCTAGTGAAGTATATTGCCAAAATTGTTCTGAAGTGGTTTATCTGTTTGAATTTTCAGTTGCAATATTAAGGACACCTTATATACTTGCAAGAGTCTGAAGACCTAAGCTCAGTTGACATTCTGATCCTAATTATATAGTTGGTCTCAGAAAAAATCACTTAATCTGTTTGTATACCCTTACCTGTGGAAATGAGATAATAAACCTGTATTTTAGAGCCATGAACATTAAAGCAGATAATGTCTTTGGAAATAAAGTATAAACAGTAAAATTACTAATATTAATTCAATGAATATTTATTTAAAGACTTCCATATGCCAGATTCTATGCCAGGAACTAGAAATACAGAGCTAACAGTCTTAGCTTCAAGGAGTTCTCTGTCTGGTGCTGTGTAATTATCACAAAGTATCATTTTAGGCACAAAATTGAGAAGTGACTTTTTATAAAATATAAGGGATTGAAAATAAATGCAGTCCATGTCACAGGAAACGCACATATGAAAGGCCCACCAATTTAATAAGGTCATTCTTAGATTTCTTTTGATATCACTTGGTCAGCGTGTCTCTCTAGTCTAACTCGAACTGCACTTCCTTGCAATTTTAGTTTTTTTTCCCTTTATATGTTATGACAGCACTTTCCTTACTGCTATACTCTGATGCGAATCTTTGTTCCTCATTGTTTTGCCCTGGGAAAATTCAAAGTATATCTTTAAAAGTTCCATTTGCGATTGATGTCGTTTCTTTATCCTTTTCTGAGCCTCTGGTCTCTAGAAGCTGCATGAGGGCATGGCCCCACTTTTGACTGTTTTGTGACTCTCCCATCAAAACTGCTTTGCTTCAGAGTAACTGGGAGTATTTAGGAACTCCAGCAGCCTTACATCTATCTTTTGGAAATAGATATTGATTTTGCTGCCTTTGAACGTAAAGGCCTAGAGTGAGCCCTTGAGCTCCTCATCTCTGAACTTGCTGGGCATCAGAAGCTGAGAGTATGCAAGTAACCACAGTAAAATGCCTCAGAACTGGCAGCGTGAGCAGACAGTGCAACAGCAGTCCTGGTCTAAGGACTAGAAGCCACAAAAATAGATGGCTCATGGACCCGAGCAGCTAACGTGGGTGGAGATAAGAAAAAAGTGCTACCACTTCGTATGTGCCTCTGAAAAGACTTCAGATTGTTAGAATGCAAAATGTCCTTTCTGGCTGATCAAAATTCTGCCCTCAGCTACTTGGTTGACCTCATCCAACCTAGGACCTCAAGGATTTTAGAGAACAATTTCCTTCTTTCTAGATTGAGCTCTGGAGTAAAGCCCATCACATTCCAGTCTCTTCCCCATTCTTGCCATTAAAATGCACCAGTGATTCTTGATGCATTCTTTTCATATCATGTCATAAATGAAAGTCAGCTTTCATCTTCTGATGGAATTTTCTCACTCCTTCATCCTTATTTTCTCAGAATCAAGGGAAACAGATTATGTGCTTACTTAGAAGCCCGTGCTATGTGGACATGCAGTGTCTGGGCATTTTACATATGTGTGCAAGTGGGAAGGGATAGAGCGGGACTACAGACTGCAGACAGATAAGAGTAGAGATATTAGGTTCAAGTACCTACCGCAATTAATTTCATTTCAGCAACAAACATTTATTTATTTTCCCTATGGTGAGTCAGCAAAAAGTAAGAGCAAACAAAAGTTTGTGGAGAGAAGTAGAAATTGTGTTCATCTCATCTTTTTTGAAAAATTTATTGTGGTATTTAAGATATGAAATTAAATTGTAGGGCATCCCTATGAGATGTATGGCAGGATACCAATCTTATTTTATAAACCTGAAGCATCACTTAGTAGGTTCCTTCAATTATACCCTGAGTAGTTCAGTGACAGAGGAGGTAAACTTCAATCTCTAATTGGAAATCTTCTTAAATTCCTGTACCAAGCATTTCTGCTTCAGCATTCCAGTCTGTTGCCCATTACTGACAGTTTTTACTCCCAATTTTAGAAACAACTGAGGCTTTCATCAGTAATCCTTTCCAAACCTGTAATCTATTATGGAGCCTTTCTTTTTGTTTCTTCTTGAGAATTTGATTATTGATTTCTGACAAGTGTTGGCTCTGAAATAAATGCCATGTTAGAAGTGCTACCTTTTCAGATAAGAGCACACAGAGTGGAGGGAGGACGATCTGAGGGCCTTGGGGTTGGATCTCCTGCTGGCAGCAGGCGGGCGGTTTGATTCTGACATGTCTCCACCTTAAGAATTAATTCCTGGTCTACAGACACCAATAAACTTTTAAACATTGAAGGCAGTGCAGGCTTGTTTTTAGGAAATAAAACTTTTCAATTTCTATGATAAAAATAGACAAGAAATTTGAATGCTGGAATTCCCCTCTCTCATCCTCCAAACCCTAAAATATGCCAAAGGAGAGTCCTCTTTATTTATATAGTATCTGCTGTCCCAGTTTTTCCTGAGATGTGACAAACACCCAGATTTCATCAGCAAATATATTTTACATCCAAGGTGCATAAGGCTCCGTTAAAACCTATGCAAACGTTGCCTGTGTTGTAGATGCCTCCACAAGGAGCCTTCCTGTTGTACTTAAAGGGTTCCAACTTCCACCATTTAATCCCCTAGAGAAAATTTATCTGTAATTTTTATCTATAAATGGAAACTTTCCCATTCTTGGTCTGCTTGTTGAGGAGAGTCCATCCTTATCAGGCAGATTCTTTACCTTATTACACAGACAAAAATTTTTTGGAGTCTCGGATTACCTTCACTTCAAAATCCATGAACTCTACAGAGGAACAACAACCCACACAGGCAAAGGACGACAAGAAGAGGAAAGCAAACACTCTAAAAAGTAATTTTTACCTAGTACTTAATAAGATCAAAACTTTTTTTCCCCCTTGTTATTCCTGGACTAGACATTTCTAGCCTTTCAGTTTAATTGAACCATATCTTTGTCTCTCTGAGCAAGCCTTTTTATTTATTTGTGTTTTCTCAAATCTTTCTGTACAAATCTTATATTTCTTCAAAGTTCACCTAGAAACCCATTTTGCCTTAGAGGAGAGGAGACTTTCCTGATATCATTAATCCTATATTGTATCAAACACTTGCTTCAGTCTTCTCTCAACAGTATTCTGTACATAAATCGCTTTATATGGAAATCACACGCACATCAACAGATACCTGTGTGTGTGTGTGTGTGTGTGTGTGCGCGCGTGCGCGCGCTTGCGACATAGACTAGGTCTCCGAGCTTCCCATGGAGGAATCTGTGTACAAAAGACTTCATGTCCACGCTGTGGTTTCTCCACAGCTCAGCTCTCTTATATTTCCCATCCAAGATAATTACTGTCCTACATGACAAATCTCAATCTGCCAGTTCTTTGTTTTTGACTCAACCGGTTTCCTCTTTTGGCTGTTCATTTCTCTTCTTCCTGATGCTATATATCCTTTATATCCTACAACATCATGCTCCAAACTTACCTTTACTAGAAAGTTTTTTTAATTTAATCTTTACTGTATATTTTCCCATTACCATTAGCCCCTTATACACCTCTGCCCCCCAGCAATCACCACACTGTTGTCCATGTCCTTTTCTCAATTAAGTCTATCTCTTTTACATATATTTGAATTTAGTTTCCTTAAGCACTTATATTGTTGCTATCTATAATATAAGGCTTACATGGGTGGAAGTGTTATATTTAATTGCTCTTTGGATTATACACTAGCCAAGTTTGTTCAGCTCTCAAATTCTGTAAAGCTCCTGGGATGTCTTTGTTGCCAGCTATGTGGGAGCCCCTCTGCAGCAAACCTTGCTGTTCTTTTTTATATTTTTAAATCCATCTCTGCTCACATCAAGCATACAATAAGTGCTTATGAATCAACTCCATCTTCACAGGTAGGAAGCTCCAGAAGGTGGTGTAAGCTTCCACATGCACAATTTAGGTTGAATAAGGGATAAATTCTGTGATAATAAAATTGATTGAAGGTGAGAACAAGGTATTGAAGAACAACAAGGATTCTATTCCCTGGAGATATCTAAAGGGAAAAAATTAATTTATCTTGGTAGAGTCGGGGCACTAGACTAGAAGATGTACTGAGATTTTATCTGGCTCCAGGATTTTATTAAAATCCTCATTGATAACACTACTTTCATAACATGTTTCTGGTAAGAGGTTTCTGGTGTTATTGTGTGTGTGTGTGTGTGTGTGTGTGTGTGTGTGTGTGTGTATGTGTTAAAAACTACTAAATAAAAATAACCTAGGAAAGCCTAAATTACTTTTAGAATTAAATTATGAAGTAATTAAAACATGGAGGGAATACATGTTTCTCAAATATATTTGTCCAGCATTATTGAATACATTTAGTTTTGATGGTTTGCCTTCTTCAAAAATCCAAGGGGAAACTATTATTAAAATGTTCTTTCTACCTAGCAAATGACAATATATTTTTATTAGAGATAGATGCTTGCCATTCTGGCTCCATCACAAGAATTAAGTTTCTTATTTTTTAGAAATGAGAGGCTGAAAAGTGAGTCCAGTAGTTTCTTTCTAGAACTTAACACTTTCTAGTTCTGAATGTTAGTATTTATGCCTGCTTGCATCTTTCTTCTGAGCTTTAATATAATTTTCTCTTCTATTTTCTCTCTGGATGTTTTCATATGGTTTCCAATTATAACAATGAGATTTCTGGGAGAGATAAGAAATTTTAACTGCCAATGAGATAAGACTCTGGCTTTGATTTCCCGAATAGCTTTTATTTCCATATGATTTTTATTAGGAAAATGGTGCTAAAAGTTGGCACTTCATAGTTTCAGGCAAGTGGATGCAAGATGATGTAATTAAGAACCCTATTTAGGTTAATTGGTACAGATTTTATAAATAAAAAAATTTCTAATATCAATCTGTTTTAGCTTATCTCAGACTATGGAACATTGCCACTGATAGCTAGAAATATTAAATGCATGTTCCTGGAAAATCCTCAAAAATCACTTATTTATGAAATAATAGTTTTGAATTGATAGCCATTAAAACCTCTATTGCGATAAGAACTGTCACCTTACTGGTAATGATGTAGTCTGGGCTGAATCATGCCCTCTCAAATATAACTGCAGTGTACTGACAGCCCCAGTCTATACAGACACTTACCTGTTCCCTTAGTTGATGCCGCATGACCCAGGGTACACTTTACAGTGAATTTGCCAGTCCAACTCTGTGGGATTGCCAGGTATGGAAAGGAGGTAGCAGGTCCGCAGTAAAATATCCTACTGAAACATTTGAAGGAAGATGTGATTGGATGCACATTGAATCTTCCCAATTATTCAGAGATAAAAGCACACCGAGTCTTTTGTTGTGAGCTATGTTGCCACCTTAGACATTACCTCTACCCTGTGAAGCCCCATCAGGTCACTGACGCTGTCGTCCTCTAAAATATCTGCACTTTTGAAAACAACTTTTACAAGTTATAAAACAATCTATTTAGTATGAGGGCCTTTTTTGCGGGGTGGGGGGGAGATGAGATTTAACTGAAGTAAAGAGGAACAGAAAAAGAAATAAGCAGTAATAAATAATTTACTGTTGTATGTGGTAACATAAGTTGCTTTTGCTAAAAGTCAGAACTATTTCTAAGTTTTTTTTGATAGAGGACTACTATGTATGTGTCTTCCACGGTGAATTTCCTTCTTAACAATGGTTTCAGTTCCCCTGGAATTACGCACACACACAGACACCTGAATGCATGCACGCATGCTTTAGAAATGCTGCAAGTTTATAAAGACTTAGATTATTAATTATCAAAAGATTAATCAACCAAAGCAATCGAGGATGTGTTTTCAGAAATCTGTGGCTAATTACACACAAAAATTAGTTCAAGAGGAACCAAGGATGCAGGTATTTACCTAAAACTTTACAGCTGATGTTCTCCATGAACATTTCCCCACCTAATGCCCCACCTAATCTTGTGACTAGAGCCCCCCATAACCTGTAAGTAATGGACATGTGTCCCCCTTTGCCCTGACTCTCCCAGGGAGAGGGCTGACAAGCAGTGAGTAGTTTACAAGCAAACAAGAGAAAGAAGGACCAAAGGCTCAACAGTGTTTCCTAGTTTAGAAAAGAACTCAGAGTGTGCCATAAAGGATGATAATAGATGACACAGTGGGCTGCATTGAAAATGTTTATTTTTAAAGGAGTGAAATATTTTTACAAACATTTCCATGGACTCTTTGCTTCCCCTTCTCTACATACCTTTCTATAAAAATATTTGTATTTCTCTCTTGATGTCTTTTAAGGGGATATGCTAATATAGCTGCATGATTTTTTTTTTTATTTAGGATGTCCTCAGGTTTTTATTTTCATGTACTTGGGGGCGGTGCAGATGGGAGAGAAATGCTTAGGGAAAATCCTTTTGGAATTGCAACACTTTCATTTGAATATTTCCGTGATCATTGATCTTCCACGCAGGGCTCCATTTATCACATTAGACAGCCCTGCTCCTGCTTCTTTTTCTTAATACGTTACCAGAGGCTTGTCCTACTGTATGTAAATCAGTTACTTTTGCATAAACTCTCCTTTGTTCATATGTGATCATTTATTTTACCACCACCTACTATGAGCTAAGGATTATAAAGAATAAGATAAAAACTCTCCACCCACAAAGTACTTATAGTCTAGTTGGAAGGACAAATCACATGCATACAAAACAATTAGTAATATAGTTTTATACTAAGCACCTGCTTAAATTGATATTGTGAGACACTGCTTTGTGCATTGTAGAAAAGTGTGAAGAAACTCTAACATCTGATCACGACAGTTGGAAAATAAAGGCTTCAAAAAGGAAGAAATCAATGTGACTGGTTTATCAAGGAAAAGCACCTAGGCTGGGCCTAAAAGGAGACTAAGAATAATATGATTAAGGAAAATAAGCAGTTAGAGATAGCATTAGGGAAGGGACCAAGGTAAGAATAGTAATTTAAAAATAAAGAAGTTGTCTCAGTTTATTAGTGTCCAATCAACCCATGTTTTTTGTTGTACATCTGAAATTATGTATATTTATATAAAGGCATGTTTGGGTATTTCAAAACCATAGAAGCTGTGACTTCTATGGGTGATGGGCAGAGAGAGGCAGACTTCATGAAGGAGACTTTATGAAATGCTGATGAAAAAAGTAAATCTTTACTTACTTGTAGTTGCAGTAGTTTCTTTAAAAGTGTTTTTTAAAGCTTTTGATGAAAAATTTTTGTTTAATAACTGCAAACGACAGTAGAGGAAAAAGATGATAATCTTTCAGATAGGAATATAAGAAGATAGAGATAAATGTATTTTTAGAGAGAAATCTTCCACTTTCTACATAATTAAAGTGTTTCTACCTGATACGGAGCTGAGTGTAACAATTTCCGGGTCTTATGATAATCTGGCTTGTCTTATTTTGTCTTATATTAATGATTTAAAAAAAAGAAGAAGATGATGATGAACTGGCTCCTGAAACTGTGAGAAGCCAAGTGAGAGAGAACTCTCGAACAGGTAGGTACAGCGACTCCAGGAGCAGCCGCCACCCAAGCGGCACCTGTTTAGAGTGGCGGAATTTACTACTGTTTGAAAGTGATTTACATGGAAGATAGACTTTCAAGTTACTTTTTTTGTACACTAAAAGCTTAACTTTAAAATGCAAGGTATTTGTCAACATTATCTGAAACACCGGCCTGGAGGCAAATGTTCCAACATATTTGTTTTCTTACAATTAGAGCTAAGCTGACATGTTGAAAAGATGGTCTTCAAAGATATTCCGAGGCTGCTAAATTTTTGTCAATAATTAGCCTTCACTTTGCTTTTTAGACAAGGAAGTCATCTATTTTTCTCCTCACATTTGCCAAGTAAGGATTTTCACTTTTAAATTTTCTCATCCTGGTGTTTGCACTTAGGCGTTTCAAACAGGCTCCTCACCCTCAGCCGCCATGTGTAGTATCGCATTTATGCATTCAACTTCTTACCCAAGTGATGCTATTTTTTTCTGCCTCAGCCTGACAGCCACTAATAATAACACATGAGGACAGTCAGACAAAATGAAGACAAATGCTGCTTGTCGCAGCAGAATCATAATGTCTCCAGACTCAGTAAAGACAGTCTAACTGTATGTGGATGTTCTTTATAGCTTATTTAGACCTGTGGTTTTTCCCTGTGGTTTTTTGGTTTTTTTAAGCACAAACATTGTGCAGAAATACATTAAGGCAACATATGGGCCTGTTAGTTAGCCAAAACAATGAGGAACCATGGAGAATAGAGATTGCAAAGCACAGATGGATACTGTAAAAAATTCATGAGTGGCATAACAGATCTAAAAGGTAAATTTTAGTCAAAATTCAAGTGGCAAGCGTAGGAAATACTTAAGAATTTGGCTTTATGAGGTTTTTCAAATCACACAAGATGAAACATTGTGAATATTCTGCAGATTTGTTTATGCCATAATGTGAAAATCAGAGCTCATCATTCAACAATAATTATGTCTATATAGATTCATGCCATCAGAAATAGATTGCTGATAAACAATAGCGCTTTGCTTCTATTTGATGTAAACACTGCAGTATTAAATATCCATATTATTTCCAGCTCAATATTAGAAAGTGTCAGTCATCGTGACAAGTCAGACTAGAGGAGCTCATTGAACCATCTTCTGCGTAGCCAAGTGCTGTTGAATAACCAGGTTTTCATGCTATATTACTTTGTTGTTAAAATTGAGTTCTAAGCAGTAAATTGGCAAATCATTTTTTTCCTCTTTTACATTTGCTACTTTTAACCAAAACTGAAACCTCAAGGAGACACTGGGTTCTTATCTGCATGTAACTGAGGTGCACCTTGAATTTTGCAGAACTCTTGTCTGTGAGAGTCTTCATCACTTTGGCGCACTGTCATGGTCTTTTTTTTTTTTGCATTGGGTGGGGGGAGGCAGTTCTCCAAATCTGTGAGACTAGCCTGATTGAGGTGTCCCATTAATCCTCACTACCGGCAATCTCATTCATAAAATTTCCTTACAGTGGTTCCTGAGCAGAAATATTCCGCCTGGTGAAATAATTAATTTGATTTCTGAATTTCCTGTGGGTGTGGGGCTCCTGCTCCTGCAGAAAGGCAAGGGACTCTTCCACAGGTACCACCACAGAAGCATTTTCCACTGCAAGCCTCCTTATGTCTAGTAGGCAATGATGCCCTGTAGAACCAGATATGTTTTTCATTTTGTTGCTAGAAAGGCAAAGCATAGTAAATTGTTCTCTGTACGAAAATGTAGGTGATATTCAGAGTGATCCACTAGGTACTTTAAAATCTTAAACACCAGGTAAGCAAGTTTTTTTAGACTTACTTTTTTGTAGATAATGAGATTGTTGATGAAGGGATTTACCAAGGGTCCCATTATACCTGGAAAAAATATTGGTATATTCAAACAACCAGAAGATTATTTGGTACTAGGAAGAAAATGGTTAGATTAAATTATGGGCAGAAAGTAAATGAGATCACTTTCTGAACTGGGCTAATTTTTTTTCCTGTAGGTAGAGTACAACAGAGCAGGTTTTGTAGCTGGCTCTTCATTCTTGGCACTAATGCACTGTCGGGACCTTCAGACAGCAAATTGAACTTCCTAATAGTTGTCCTAATAGTCCTTTCAGGCAGTTTTTGGTATCCTTAGTGAATTAAAGTTTGCCTTAGTGAACACACTGAGCAGCGGCCAAGACTAATTCTCAGCTCTGTATGACATTTCACACATTGTCAGTTCTTAGTAAGTGTTATATGATAACATTTTGAGATCCTCATCTGAGAGTTGATGGGGAAATATCAAATAGTATATATGAGGTTTGCCAACTAGGTTGAGCCCAGTTCAAATGTATGTTGTAGGGGATATGTAGTGGTGGCAGTCTCATGTCTCCTTTAAATGAAAGGTAGATTTGCTCCTAAGATTTCACAGTGAAGTCAGAGAAAGACAACAAGTAAGAAAAAAGACTGAACAGACATAGAAAGACAAAAAGGTAAATGAGAAAATTGCAGGCATAAGACAGAAAGTAGATCTCTCTTCCTTACCAACTATACCCCATGTCCCTATTGATACTCTAAGAAGCATATGGAAAATATCAGATGTATTAGAAACACACATACACACACGTGTGTGCACATGTTTTTATATTTGTATCTTCTATTAAAAATGCAAGCTTTGTGAGGGCAAGGTCACTTTTCTTCACTGCTATATATTCATAACACCTACCAGAGTACCTGCTACAGAATATTGAATTTGTTGAATGACTATATTAACAGATGATTTCTCATATGTCTCCACTGTTATCTAAAAATTATAGATTTGTTAATATCTCTTTAAAAGTTTTAGTTTGGTTAATACTTAGCAACTAAGATCACTGCAAAGTAACACATTGTAGCTCGGAGAGGTGCCATCTGGAGTGGGTGAAGAGAAATGAAATAGGGGACCTTTAAAAGTCAGTTTAATGAATTTGTCTTCTTTCCTCTGACAGAGAAACCCACAGTGGTCAGATCATTTGGCTGGTGCAGTAGTTCATACAGGCTGGGGTGGGGAACATCCATCAAGGAGCACTTGAAGAGGCACACTTAATGTTGTTCTGAGGTACCTAAGAGTGCTCATGACCTCCCCGCCTCTGCAGTGTAGGGAGAGCAAAATTTGTTGTCATGGCGAAGGCAGGTGAGAATTCCGCTCTTAGCAGTTGGGAACACAAGTTGGGTTGCCTGCGGTAGTCAGGAATTATAATTTCAGACCTAAGTAACCAGAGACTGAGAAGGGCATAAAGAGTTTATTGATAGTCAAGACATTTTGAATTGATTCTCCCTGCTGACCATAGTCTTTTTTGCCTTTTTTACGGTATTCAAATTATTTAATTTAATTTTGCTTAATTTATGCACTATCACTAGATTCACTCCAGGGAGATGTGAGACGTAATTGGTTGCATTTGACATTGTCTTCTAACACAACAGTTTTGGGGGGAAAAAAGGCCTTGCTGAATGTCACCAAAAGTAGAATCTATAACAGGAAATGCACATTTTTATTCTGGTCCTGCCTTGACCAATGTCAGAGTAGCATGCTTGAGATGTTACTGTACATATTAATACCCACTTTATTCATTATACCTTGCATAATATGTATTATATATGGAATTTTAAAGGGAATATTGAAAAATAAGAAAAATGTACTTTATTTCAAGAAACATTTTGAGCACTGTTATATGCCAGGCACTGAGAGATTCAGTGGGAACAAATAAAGATCTTCATGTACCTTTTAATCAAGGAAGAAAAACAGACTTTAAACAAATAATTACATATGTGAGGGACATTAAGAGAAGGATGCTACAGAAGTTCAGAGCAAAGGAATTTAACTTAGGTCAAAAGCAAGTCAAAATAGCTTGACAGTATCAAAGATGTTACGGTGTAGTGAGAGGGACTGACATGAAAAGAAACCAACTTATCTATATTTTCCTTCCCTTCTTCTCTCCCTCCCCCTTCATTCTTCCCTTCCTCCCTTCTTCCCTCCCTTCTCCCCTCCCTCCCTCCCTCCCTCCCTTCCTTTTTCCTCCCTTCCTTCCTCCCTTCCTCCCTTCCTTCTTCCTCCCGGGTTATATTGAGTGTGCAGTGTCTGAGGCATCGGATAGAAAATAAAGTGCTTGATCTTCAAGGCCTGGAGCTCACAGAGAGGATTGATTAAGAGATACAGGTACCATTTGCTGTAAATGTAATTGAAGCAACTCAGAGCATGGGTGATATTCAGGTACTGTAAATAAAAAGAGAAAAATATCTGAACAATGCTTATACTTAAGGATCAAGTAGAGAAGAGTAATCAAGATGTAGGAAGAAAACCAAGAGAGAATATCAGTGTCATGGAAGCCAAGAGAAAAATACTGTTTCAAAAGAAGATTTTAAAAAAGTGTTTCAAATGCTGTGCAAGATCAAGTAGGATTAAACCTCAAAAACATCTATTATAATCAGAGGGTTGTGGTGAGATCCTGGTGAGAACATTTCTGGTGGAGTGAAAAGCAGGCAAGATATATTAGAATGGACTGAAGGGCCAATAGGAGATAAGAAAATAAAGGACACTTGTTTTTAAAATGTGTGTGTTTAATGGGAAGACCAAGATAGGGTTCTACCGAGAGGAGGATATGGGGCAAAAAAGGGATATGTTTAGATGCCCAGGAGGTGCATTAGTCAGTTGGACTTGGTTGCAATGAACAGAATACCTGACTAACAGTGACTGTGTTACTTATCTCACATCATTAAAAGACAACAGATTGATGGACCCAGGGGTGTTGCAGTGGCTCAAAAAATATACTCAAGTGAGGTTCTCACTGTTTCCATTCAAACTTTCTTTTGGCTTTTTGTCCTTGTTTTAGATACTAGTGG
This sequence comes from Phyllostomus discolor, assembly GCF_004126475.2. Lineage (NCBI taxonomy): Eukaryota > Metazoa > Chordata > Mammalia > Chiroptera > Phyllostomidae > Phyllostomus > Phyllostomus discolor. The sequence goes on along the minus strand of NC_040903.2, from coordinate 134,610,722 downwards.
ACACTAACAGGCTTCTTCAATTGCATATTACCTCATTCAAAGCAAAAACAAGAAACATGATTCTTGATCTCCATCTTTCAATAAGGGAACACAATTCTTTCCAAGAATTTTCTTTACCCCATTCCATCTGACTTGTATTTGTATCTTTTGGGCTAAAATTGAATAAATAATTCTAAATGGGTTATTCATAAAGGGGAATGTGATTACAAAGCATGATTTAGACCAGGGGTTCTCAAAGGATGGTCCTTGGACCAGTAGCATCACCATCTCATGGAGACTTATTAGAGAAATGCAAATTCTTGGTCTCCACTTCAGTCGTAGCAAATGAGGAAACTCTGGGTGGGGCCTAGAAATCAAACAATCCTTCTAGCGAATCTGATGCACTTTCAAGTTTGAGAACCATTGAGTTAAACTAATCTGGTCATCTTCTGATGCTAAGGAGAGAATTTATGCTCCCTGAGCTTACTGCCTTCTCAGGAAGAATGGAGCATGGCTGCTGGAAGATAAAGAAAAGTATCCACCATGCTTGACTTTTAACATTAACAGGAATGAAGCAGTAAAGAGAGAAGATGAAGATAAGGGAATAATTGAGGAAGAAAATGAAAATAGAAGAGATTCATAAACTCAGGTAGAAGGAATGGCCTTTCCTAAGAGGATTCCACCTTTATGTTAAGAAGACATCATGAGAAAAAGTGCAGATGCAGAGGCAGATGGGCTGGTGGTAGGAAGATTAGAGGTGTCCTTATTTTGGTCTTTGGAAATAGAGGTAAAGTCATCTGCAGAGAGAGAGAGGAAGAGGTGTTATTGAGGTAAGGTATGAAAGCAGAGAAGGTTTAAAATACTTGTGGAGAAGGGGAGAGCTACTAACTAGAATCTATTGGACTGTGTGTAGAGTGGTAAATCTGCTTGATGTTGGTAACCCTGAGTTCAGAGTGGAATAATCTGCCTGGTTGCATAATATGCAACAGAGGATATAGAAGGAACTCAGACAGTTTAATTCCTCTAGAGTTGTGGTTTTGCCAGAAGGGTGTGACAGAAGGTCACAGGCAAGGATATTTAGGATACCGTTAAGAGAGATTGAAGTGAAGAATCAAGCAGGTCTTGCTAAAGGGGAGGACAAGTGAAAATGGGGTCCATGGGGGGGTCGGTCCATGGACCCAAAGTCACGATGCTGTCTTCCTACTCATGCATTTGGTCAGAACCACTATAAACGATGCACCAAACTGTTTTCAAATTCTTAATTAATGAAAATCAAGTCATATTTGTATTATGCCCTCCTATCTCTGTATTATGGGAAATTTGAGTATCATCTGAAGGCATCACATTTGCAGTGAGTTAAAGCAGATTTTCCGTGTCACCCAGTAGTTAGTTGTAGGGCATTATTTAGGAAAATAAGCCAGAGCTTTAATTTGACATACATTGGCTGCTTTTTGACCTCTTCTCTTTTTCTTTATTGATGGATAACACTACCTTACGGGCATGATGTTGTAGGACTTGCACAGATCTTGCACAAATAAGGTGGACGACTGCTTTTTGTACAGCTGAATTTGTCATTTCCTCAGCCTAGCAAAGACATAGTTGTAATACCCTAATCCATTTGATAACTTGAAAGATATTTAACATTTTTTTATGAAAATGTCTCCAAAAAGCTAAGGAAGGGTCACTGTTTGGGTAGATAGTAGTTTTTCTTATCCGTATGCAAAGTAGCCATTGTACATTGCAGCTATGGCCACAATGAAGCTGAGCCTGTTTCTGTCTGCCACCTGGTATGTTCTTTCCTGGGTTGTCCTGTAGTACAAATCAGTGTGGTAATCTGAATTGAAAATAATTAGGCACACACGTTTCTTGCTACAAACATCATAAAGTTGATTCTACAAGTAGGAAGGTATTGCTTCTGTACTGTGCCATGTTTTGGAACACTGTTGTCAACTTTGTAACTTTGTTTTTTCTTTTTTTTTTTTACACTTCCCACACCATCTAGTGCAGGCGCATTGCTCTTCTCATGAGCATTACTAGGGGAAAGTCAGCTGCCACCTGCCACCGTGTAGACATTGACGATGTGAAGAGAGCATAGTAGACTTGTTCCTGAGCAACTTGTCAAGTACTTTAAAAGTCAACAAAATTGTTGTAATGTACATTCCACAAGGACAAGGATTTTGCCAATTTGCTCACTGCTGTATTCCCAGTGGGCAGCACAGGGCCTGGTACATATAAGTACTCAATAAATATTTGTTGAATAAATAAGAGACTTTTTGGGTATCAATATTCTATTGTAAATTCTGGTGTTTGTTAACAAAATGGTCCTTATTCCCTGGTGGCTATGTTGGCGGTGGAGACCACTACAGGGAATGAAAAAAAAGCACAGTACAGTCATTTACTTATTGCTTTTATAACAACTGTGATTATTCATAGTTTATTATTAGTTAAACTAATTTTTCACCAGTATGATCTGTGCCTACCTGCATATTACAGTGAATGATTACACATCCATAGGTATTTGAACCCCTTGCAGTGGCAGTCAGGGTATTTTATTTTAGTGGTAGTTTATGTGTCACAGTTAAGTTTTCATTGAGTGATGGGATGGAGAATCTGTGGGCTCAACTGCAATACACAGTAACTTAGAATCCAATGCAAGCCTACCAGAGAGGCTATTTACTACATGAAAAAATAGCCCTTGTTACCTGACACTGGAGAGGAACTACCATGAGTTGACTGAGTGCATGATTATTTCAGTTAGAAAAACTTGGGTTCAATTCTCATGCTTTACCACTGACTAGTTGTGTGACTATGACACATTTTTTAACTTTTCTAAATTATAGTGTCTATTGGAAAACAAGGGTGATGATGATGATGATGATGATGATGATGATGATGATAAGAGTAAGTGTGATTTATCTCATAGGATTATTGGAATTTAATATAATATTACATGTAAAGTACTTAGCATAGTACCTGGCACATAGTAACTACTCAATAAACATTAGCTGTTATTATCAGCTATAATTAGTTCTTAAAATGTATATATGAACTTGTTTATAGGTATATAGAAATATTTAGATAAGTGTATATAAATATGTTTACTGGAGCTAAATTTTTATAAAGTAGTATAAATTACAAGGATGCTAATGTTGAACATTACTGTTTATTATAGATTAAAACATGAAAATATCACTTCCTCTAGAAACTTGTTTAGTTGATTAGGAGATGATCTTTTATGAGAAGGAAACATTTATATTTTAGGTGGGCATTTACGAGAGTCCCACTGAACAGTAGGCCAGTCCTCAAGCTAATGGAGGACTTTCAACCATTTGTAAACAGAGACCATGCTCTCAATATGAAGAAATGGCTTTTCTCTAAATTTCCTGAATGTTGTGATTGTCATTGATTCCTACCAGTCTTCTTTTCCAGGCTATATCATTTTCTTTAGTATTTTTACCTATTCAGGTCACTCAGCTCTCACACAGGAAATCCTAACTCTACAGTATAGTGAGCCAGCAGCTTCATAGGTTGATTTTTCTATATTTGGATAGGGATACCAGCAAAACTAGAAACTATTTGGAGAAGGAAACCAAGATAGAGAGGAGCTTGGAAATCATGTTCTTTGATGAATATTGGGGAAACTATGGATGTTTGAGCTAGAGAGGGGGAAAAAAGAACTTATTAGGAATATGAAAGTTATTCCTAAATATTCTTAAGAATATCATTTGTTCTGAGCTGAGATAGTAATATGTGTATGTGGTGTGACTCAAATAATGGGGGATTATTTTCCATACTGTTTAGATGAGAAGTAGATTTCTCTTTTATTATTTCCATTTTTAAAAAATTTTTGCAAAGAAGTTCTGCTCATTAATACCTTTTTGCTGCAGTGTATTAGCCCACTAGTGTTTGCATGTGAATGTCTGTGGATGACAGCTGTCCTAGCACTTGGGCAGTGCACTGAAGACATTCCCCCTTGAAATGTTTCTGCTCTGTATGTGTGGGGGTATACTCACATATATATTTTACGTGGCTGTATTCATTTATTGAAAAACAAAAACTAGTCATACTTTTGGAAATCAAAGAAATGCTCAGAATTCCATTGCCTCTACTCATTCAGTGGTTTTCTCTCTTTGCTTTGGAAATATTTATATTCATAAAGTGCATTTCAAAAATGTTGTCAATCTTTAAAGCTTCTTAAATAGAAAGAAAAGAATATTATTTAAGAGAGAGCAAAAAAGGCATTTGTATTTACAGAAGAAAGGTGAAAATGAATAAGTAGATATTAAAGATTGCCCCATTTGGTAAGCATTAGCCCCATGACCCTGTACCCATAAAGTACATAATAATGTTTGCAGGCACTGATCAGCTGACTCTTGGTACCAAGCTAAAATAATAGCTGGTTAGGGTAGAGCCAAAACCCAGTTCATCTGACTTCAAACTCAGGTGGTTCTTGTTTAGCCATATGCTCTCTCTTTGATCTTCAGGAGGTTTAGTCCAGCTGGTTAGGGGTTTGTTCTGTTTGTTGATACCAAGTCCATGGATCCAGTTTTCTATGGGCAAATTAGTTTTATCCAGTTCGGCAACCATGCACCCTGTCCTTAGCCATCTAACTTCCAGCTGATGCTTTTAATGAAAGCAGGGAATGGAGTGTGTACGGAGCTCTTACCATTAATTAAAAAGCATTTAAAGGATATTTCCTTTTGACCATGGCTCAGTGATGTAATCTTTATCTGAAAAGGATACTAATTTGAGGATAAATTGTGAAAAATTTCCCAACAGTACCTTATTTATGATGTCCTTGGGTTTCATTATGCATATGAGCATAAGCAGTGAGGAATTCAAAAGAATGAACTTGGATAAATGGAACTAAAAAGATGCATTTTTGAAAGTTTGTTAGTGATGATGATGATTTGTGCCACCTGGCTATCCCCTACTTTAAAGAATTGTTCTTGTAAATTATTTCTTCCTCCATGTTTATAGGCACAAAATTGAAGAGCTAAAATTTCTTCCCCATTGCAGATGCCCTTCAGGGCTGAACCAAGAGTCTGGGGGCAGGTGAAGCTGAGGATTCTTTGAAGAGTAATGAATGGTTCATGGTCAACCCGACCAGATGTGAGCCCTTAGTCATTTAGATGTAGGAGGATGTTACAGTTGTCATTTCTGGAGATGCTGTTTCAGAAAATTGCAGCATAATCTTGGGTGTGTATCCCAAAAACTCTACACCTAATTTTTCCAAGGAAATGGCACTTAGTCGAGATTGTACATTAAGGGGTGTTTGTCATTGCTCTTGCATGGCAGTGGGCCTGCTCAGGGTCAGCAATGCAGTGGTGTAGGATGAAAATCAGAACCAGTTCTTGCCTCTTTTTCCCTCCTACCCTATCTCCCTCCTTTTTATTTTCTTTGAAAGAAATGAGGAAAATACTTTTTAGGAGTAGAGAGTAAACTGGTAGTTTGCACTTGCCTGTGATTGGCTGGTAATCACATAGAACCAACCCTTCCTGAGTCTTTGGGTTGTTATTCTTGTAGCCCACCTCTAGGGTGTGTTCAGATCCCTTAGGGCACCGGAGGCCCTAGCAGAGCAGATGTTACAGTACGATTCCAACAGTAGTCTTCACCCTCCCAACCACACTCCCACTCTTTTTTTTTTTCATATACTCACTCAAAGACATTATTTTTTCATTGCTTTTACAGAGTGGAAGGGACAGAGGGTTTAGAGAGAAGGAAAGAGAGGGAGAGAAACATTGATGGTAGAGAAAAACATGTATTGGCTGCCTTTTGCATGCACCCCTACTAGGGACCAAACCAAGGTATGTGTCATGACCAGGAATCAAACCCACAAGCTTTCAGTTTGTGGGACAAAGCCCAACCAAACAAGCTGCAGCAGCCAGGGCTACTCTTGAGGGGTTTGCACTGGAACAAGACAACGAATCCTAGCCCAGTGGATTAAAAGCAGTGATTCTCTGACACTTTGATATTATTCCAGCAACAGGAGCCAGGCAGCAGAATTGGCATCAGATTTTCTCAGACACTAAGGTGGGTGCTCAGGGAAGGTTGTAGACTTACATTTGATTTCTACATCCATCTTCTCCCTGCAAATTAAATTATTAATTTTCCCACATGCCTTCTTGTTTAATGAGAAGAGTGGTGGCCTTTATCTGTGCATGTGTGCAAACAAAACATCACAGCAGGGGCTCCTGGACTGCCCGGGCAAGCTGAGGGGTTAAGCAGTCAGATGTAACTGTCTGGGTACAGCCTGTCCGTGTCATTGAGAAAGTCTGGCCGGCTGTTGGCATTGGAAACGTGGAAGGATGCAGGTTCCACAGCACCTTCCCGCACACATACCCCAAGATGAAAGCTCCTTTTACAAATACAAAGGAAAGATCAAAAAGAGGGAAATAATAGCATTAAAAATGCACATGTGAAATGCAAAATTAGAAAGTGATTGTTTTCCCAGGTTCCATTAGAGTGGTTCTATTTTCTGAGATGATACCGTGTTGCTTGATTACTTTCCCATGTTTGAGATAATAAATACATCAACTTTCCCATAGACATTCTACCATATCTGGCTTTTCCAGTTTTTTACATACTGGTTAAATGCGGACTTTTTTTTGGTCACTGGAGCCCCTAAATACCACCAGTAGTGCCTGGCTCTCCTATGACAAAACCAAACAAAAACCACATATATCTACATAGGTAATTTCTTATAATAAGCATTAAATTTTACATATTAGCTTTTGTTTGTTTAAGGGCCATTAAATGTTTTTTGTTTTAGTTCATGGGTTTGAACACTGCAGGTGCTTCCAACCAGAGAGCAGGGCGGAGCCCAGGTCCTGAACGTGTGGCTACGCAACACAGAACCAGTTCCACTGCAGTGGCTAGGGAGGGCTTCGGATTGTTATTTTAAAGATTTATCGCTTGCCTTTGTTTTATAAATGTCAGTGTCTTCTTTGGGGATCTAAAGTTCACCTTTTTCAATAAGTGTCAGTGATATATCCATTTATTAAAATTAAATGCAAACTTTAAGGTTGAGCTGAATGAAGAGTCAATTTTGGTGAATCTTTATGATACCCAAGAAGCTGTCTGTAACTCCTAGATTATGAACATAATATTCTCTTTGAGTCCCTACTCTGGACCTAATAGTTATCCCCATAAAAAAAAAAAAGTAGATTTTTTGGAGTTGCTACTAGCCTTTTCTCTTTTAAAAATGATACCACTCCAAAGTCCATGTGAAAATATTGATCAGTCTGATTATCATGCATTTATTATATCACTTACTCGTGTTTAACATGAGTAAAATAAATCCATCACATTTGAACATAAAAAAATAAAACTGTATATAATGTATCATTTATCATTTTTGAGAATATAGTTATTTCTTTTAAAATTAGAAATAAGAATCACTATATGAAGAGAAAACTACTTCTTAATTTATGAAGGAAAAATGTCAAAACTTCTAACTCCTCTCCTTGCCCCTCCTCTCAACTGTGGGGAAAGGGACAGCCTTTCTAGGAGAACTGTAGTTTCCAATAAAGGGGAAAATTTGTACAGTCTTTTTTTAAAAACAATGTATTCTTTTAAGGGAAGAAATTGGTGTACCTTCAAAATATTTCTGTGCATTTGATTTGTGTTGCTATATATAAGTAAATGTACAACTATTTATACAGCTTGTGGGCACTCACTAGTTGGTTTTGCTTGCATTTCATTAAGAAATATATGATCTTAGTCATCTTATATTTTCATAGGACAGGTATCACAAAAATGTCACACTCACTTATAAATACGTGAAATTACAGTCTCTAGGAACATAGATTGTGAACTATTGGCTGGTTTGGTATAAACCTTTGCTGAGCCTTAATACAGTTTATTAAAAGTACTGTGTTGATTTGACTCCAGTGTGAACAGCAGACTCATTTTTCATGTTCTGTTTCAAAGGAGCCCTCTGCTGGGCAGCTCTGCATGATGTCGCAAGTACGCACATATTTATATATGATTTATAGGCTACAGCTAATATAACCTAAAAGCCATTTGTGATTGAAATTCTATCGTTGCAAATTGAATGCATCACTGAAGCCTGTTTTGTCATCATTTTTTCATATTTAATGAACGCGCAATTGTCTAAAATAAAATGTTCATCCTTAAAGTTTACTGTAAATCACTGTACATCAGCATATTCCCACACATGAGATAATCGTACAAAATTAACATTCATTACCAATAATTTCAGTAATGAATTATTCAGCTGATATGCAATTATCACATACATTTTTAAAGCAATTACTTTATCACATAGGTACTCCATGTCTTTGATTTTACTTGTCTGTATTGCATATGTAAATGGAAGGGATAGTTGTATTTACCATGCTTTTGGATTCAAAGCATTTTTAAATGTTTTTTTTGTTGTTGTTGTTGTTATTCAATGCTTTCAGGTTGTGGGGATTTATAGTTAGTAATTAACTACATTTTTAAAATCTTTTAGTATCAGAATGTTGCTATAATAAAAGGAGACCCCCCCCCAAAAAAAAAGAACAGACAATGAAGTTATGGGACTGACATGTTCTGAGTACTATATCAGTATATTCATTTAATCAGTAATTGTATTCTAAAAGCTCTTATTATTCAAGAAAATGATTTAAAGTTACTTAAGTTTATAATTTCATTGCATTTGTCTTAGATTTGACTGTATTTGGAGACCATATACCATCGCAGAACCAACACAATCTTTGAGTTTAGAGAGACTGAGTTCAAATCCTGCTTCTGTGACCCTGAGTTATTTAACCTTGTCTTCAGACAGGAAAGAGTGAATGTGAAAATACTGCGGTAAGAATTGATGGTAAAATATATGTAGAGTGCCTAGCACAGCATCCAGATAACTGTGAGACATGCTGCTGTACAAGGTTCTCTGTACATTTGGAGGCAACTACTTTACTTTTTAGGGCATGTTTATGTTACTTTTCTAAGTAAGCTGCAGCCAACATAGAGCCATATATTCATGAACTTCCTTTATATGTAGCACATTGAGTATTGTGAAACAGAAATATTGAATAGTCATAGTTGCCATCAGTATCTTAACCTGCAGACAATAGACTTATACCCAATTCTAAGTCAAAAGCCTGAAATCAGCCTTTTCTCTGAAGCACCCTAACCAACAAGAGCCATGTAGGTTTTATCTGATGTAGTTCTACCTTTTTAAAAGTAATGTTCAAAACAAAAATAAATGGTTATTTTGGGGCAGTTTAGTAAAACACAGCAATCAAATTTCCTTGATCAAAAGTGAAACAGAAACAAGGGATTACATAACCTGAGGTGGTATCATCAGGTCCTCTCCACCCACGCACACATTTATTCCTTCTCTGTGAGATGATTCACCATTGAATTCACATCCCACCAAGCTGATTCTTTCTTTCAACATGATTTAAGAAAATGCTGTATATAGCTTTGCATTAGTTTATCTAGGTGAGTGTATTTTTTCACAGAAATATAAACAAATACCCAGAATATAGTATACATTGAATGAATTTTGCTTGAATGAATAAAAGAATAAACAAATGGATCATTCATTCTCCTAGCAGCTGACTTCAAAATATTCTTTGGTAGGTCGAGAACCAAGCCAGACTCTTGCTAGGAGGAAAACTGTGTCAATACAGAGCCATCAACTCAAATCATTTGGTCACTTTTGTTTTGAACCTACACGTATAGCAACAGCTAAAATGCTTTCAAGTCCCCCCCCCCCAAAAAAAAATATATTGGGAGCAATAGACTCACCTACAGACTGAAATGTTTAATTCAGTGATCAAATGTCTCAGGCTTCTGAAAAAGTTATGAGTCCAATATGAACAGAAACACATTAATTTTTAATTTATTCAAAAACATTTATTGAATATCCAATAATGTATTCCAGTGCTCTGCTGGATGCTCTGAGGAATGTAGTGAAGAATAAGACTCATTGTTTTTGTATTTTGAGGACCTTACAGTCTGTTTGGGGGAAGTATAAGTTACCACAATTAGCAAGCTCCAACAGCATGGGCCAGGGCTTTGCTGGGTAGTGTCAGCCTGGGAGGTTTCATAGAAGGTTAAGTATTAGGAACTTAGATAGACACTTAATGTTTACAAATTTTTATACTTACAGGATCTATAAAATACTTGTCCACTGTGAAATCCAGCAGTTGTAGCATATTAGCTGTTATCTGTAGATCGGTTGGCAAACTCCGGGCTCTAGATTGAAGGGTAAAATCTAGCCAAACAAGATCTGATAAAAAGCCTTAGGTTTGATGAGCTTGGCTAGCACTAGATTGTTTGGGGCATACTTATAAACTTTTAAAATTTTAATAAAACATCCTGTAAACATAAATAATGTTATCATCTTAGTTTTCTTTCTCCAGCATATTCTAGGGTCATCCTGTCCATAAAAAAAATCCTGAGTTAAGAAGTTAGAATTTTATGAAGCCCTGTCTTTGGTACTTCTCTTTAAGAAGATGCATTAATTTTTTCACACATTTTAATAATTTCCTGACAAAATATATTAAATATTATCATAGAACTCTGGATTCAGATCACATAGAATGCTTGAATTGTTTCAACATCCTTGGTAGTTAAATGGTTATCAGATACTGGCTAATGTAGTGTCCATATGCTTCCAACTTCTAGGCCATGCCTTAGGTCCTGGGAGAACATAAATTAGATTTCTTTATCCAAGGGTGGAGGTAGGTAAATGAACATGATTTTAAAAGAGTGAGAGTGTTTTTATTAACCAGTATGCTAAAACCTACCTGCCTCAATTTGTCCCGTCCCTGTCAGTGTATACAATGTTGGATCACCAATGTGTACAGTTTGGTAGTTACTGGTGCCAGGACTAGCTTCAGCATCATGATATACCTCCTTTAACAGTTTGTCTGGAGCAAGGCCTGATCTGCTTCTTCTGTCCACACAGAACAGTGTTCCTGGCCTCACAGCTATTGCACAGTGGCCTCAAAGGGGCCACTGTTTCTGAGAGAAGCTGCTGGTGCCCCACTGCAGTGACTCCCCACCAGCTCCAACCAGCCCCAGAAGAGGAGGCAGGTACATGTGTCAGAACCAAATATCCCTTAGATCATTTATTTGTAGTTACACAAATGTTAGCATTCCTGGCCTTCCTGTTGAGTCTTCTAAGCCAGGGAACAAGAAGGGGCAGAAAGAAAGCATGAAGAACAAGTGATTTAGAGAGATGAACCCCTTCTCATATGCTAATGAACCGTAATGCTAACGAGTCCTGTACTGACTAGTAGATGCATGTCACCATTACCCTGCAAATAGGTCAAACTAAACTTACAAATAAGCTTTAATAAGAGCTTCAAAGGGTACATGGATTTTTTAAAAACCCATAATGCCTAGTTAAAGGGACCAAGGGGTAAATACGGTATGTTTCAGTACAGCTTTATACTGTTTGTAGTTAATATTGCGTATCTCGGACGTAGGACCTGCTCATTTGAGTGACCGTCAAGACATGCACATCATCGGTGTTTTAGATCCACAAATGCTAACTGAAACCACAAAAAGTCCCTCCTTGAAAATCCTACCCAAATCTACTGACTTCATCTTTCATTGCGTTTAAGATCCTGGAGAAGAAACTGCTGTTTTTATAAGCAGGCGTTTCGAGTGCTGCCTACCATTCCACATCCATGTTCCTAAAAGGTCAATGCATGTATTTAAACTTCTCCCAAATACCGAGGCATCGCTGCATACTTTCATCCAATTTACAGCCTATTTCATCTGTGTAAACAATTAGTTTTCCTGAATAAATATGTATATTTGGTTCAGATACCCTCGAGGCTCTTGAAGCACAATTCTGATGCATACGTGGAAACTGTTCGACTATCTTGCAACTAGTTGGAAATCTGAGGAACCAAGAACATTGACTCTTTTAATTAGGGAAAACAACAACTCTTCCTAATTGAAATTCTGGTGGCTGTGCCCTCATTTTCTATTCTGATGTTTTCATTCTGAGGTGGCCTATGGCCCATGATGCCTCTACAGTGTCTGCTCCCTAGTGGGCTTCTAAAAGACATGCTTAAAGTCACCTGATAAGAAGAAAAACGTTCACCTAGTAACAGCCTCTACTGGTGATCACAGCTTATGAGCCTGCAGGCTGCAGTCCTTCAGGGCCAAAAGGAGGCCTAGAAGTTAGAACACTGATCATTGTTGACTTTGTTTATTTGTACAGTTCAAAGCTATAATAGAAGATATGACCAGTTTCTTGTTTGCTTTGTGTTTCTTCTAATTAGTTGATCTTACCAGTAATCTAATCAGGGAATTGCTTTTAAAAATTCACAGGCACAGGGATTTCTAATGCAAATCTTTCTAAAGTTGAATAGGACAAATTTTTCCAAGTTTCCCTGCTTAGGGGAAAGAAGGCAGTGGCGAGAAGTTGCCTGATATATCTGTGGCCATAGAAGGAATCAGGATAAGAAGGATGGAACTTATCATTGAAACCCTTGGTCCCTAAGCTTTAATTCACTTAATAGTTTTGTGCCATCTGGATTCTATAGTATTCAAGGAATCTGCCTGTCCCAAATGCAATGCCCTTCAGTCTTCCCACAAGATTGATAGAGAGAGGGAGAGCCCCTTACTGTGTGGAATATGTAGTTCTTCCTTTTGAAAGGACAACTATTTGGGGATTAAACTAGGTTAAAGAATAGAAAAATGGCATCATTTGACTTTGACCCTGACTATTTAGTGATCACACTATTTCATATACTCACAGCTATACAGATAAAGTCAAACTGGACACTCTGCTCCAATACATTCACATGGACTTGCTGAAACAAGAGCCACCGCTAGAGGCTTCTGTGGCCCAGCCACAGATATGGCAGGAAGAGCATGGTTCAGGGACCAGAGTTTTCCAGACCCTGGCCAAAATCTTCATACATTTCAATGTGGCCTCGTTCTTTCCCTTTATTCTCCAGTCTATCTCCAGCATCGTCATTTTATAGTTGTTGTTAAAGTGTGCCAGGAATTTCATAATGAAGATGTAAAGGGGGAGAATTAAGCTAGAAGGCACTGAAGTGCTGAAAATATACGAGAGCACGTTTGGGAATATATGTATGTCAGTCAAATGAAGATAGAAATTGTCTTGATATTTTAAAAAAGCATAACTGATAATGTGATTTCATGTGAAATTTCCTGATGGTTACTGAGCATAAAAAACATAAATGATAATGTGATTTCACATGGAACTCCTGATGGTTACTGAGCGTAAGAGAGGTGACGTGTGTTACACTGAGATAGATTGTGCTCTCACCATGTTTTTATTGTTTAGTAAAATAAAGCTGTTCATACAAGCAGTTTTCATACATTTAAGAGAAAGAAGGCTCTAAAAGTGGCAGGGAAATGTAACTAGAAGAGGAACTACTGCCGAGACATGCCTTTCCTGGCAGAGTAGGGGAAGCAGAGGAGAAAAAAAATGCATCATAGCAAGACTTTCCAGTACTTAAACAGTTATATATTGCAGTGGAGGCTGAATAGCAAGGCTCTGCCATGGATAAGAGGAATTCTGGAAGCTTGTAACACAGTTGCTCAAAAAGGGAAAGATGTCTTCTGTATGGTGACTGGACGTTTGCCAGTCTGGATGCGTGTTTTATTAATGACTCAGCCGGGGTATTGTGTCAGCAATGACTTCACCCACTTGGGGACAGACCTCTAGAATCCCCACTCAGAATCATGAAGCTACCTTGTCTCTAACTCATAAGAGTAAAGACATGATATAATCTTTCACCATCAAGTGGTGAAACATGAAGACAAAGTACAAAAAAATTAATTCCTGTGATGTGTGAAAAGTTTCTACATTGGCTAATAGATGGCAAAGGCAAAATGAACGGTGTGGTCACACATAAAGTAAATGCTTCTGTTTTTGCCTGTGTTAGTACTTCCAACAAGCAGTGTAGCTTAGCCTATTGTGGAATGTCAGTAACATGCCTAACTGATGAAAATCCTTGATGAATTTTTTTGATACTGTGTAAATCTATGTTGTTAAGTTTGGAAAAGTGCAATATAGGTAGTAATTCATTTTGTAATTGTTCAGTTTTCAATTTTACCTAAATTAAGAAAGCAATACATAATATCATCTCAGGAAAGCAATACCTTTTCTTCAAAGAAATCAAAGCATTTTACAAAACTCAGGTTTTTCTAATCCATATTTACTATAGACTTTGTGCAGTAAATAGGGCATTTGTGCTGTGTGGTAGATGAGAGAGCTGCTGTAGAGGGGGACCGAGGCTATGCCTGCATACACTTCAGAAAGAAAGGAACGTTTACTTGTGTGTGTTGAGATGTCATGTGCACCTCCCAGGAGTGAACTATGCTGTTTGTCTAGATAAACAGTTTCATGAGTGGTTAATACCTTAAAATTACTTTGCAGTAAAGGCACAAGGAAAAGGCATGAATCCTACTGTGTCAGGCTGAGATGTGTGGGACATAAAGGTGACATAGGGTCCTCAAAGTTCCTCTTCCACTTGGAATTGTGGCCACACTCGTGTCCAATCAGTGAATCTTAAGGAGGAAAAGTAAGGAAAATTAATGAAAAAAGTTAACATTCCTTCAAAAATAATAAAATTAAACCATTTAAAGAATTAAAAATCTGTAGTATTCCCAAGAAGTCAGCAATAGAAGGCAAGAGCTAAGCAGTTTTAATGGAAGTTAAATTTGCTAGTTGTTTAAAAGAGGTCAGAAACCAACCCAAGTGAAAAATGTCCTAAATTTGGTCAATAGTTGAGAAAGAAGATAAAAATGGAATGCTTAATTTAGTGTTATAATTAAGAATTCCTGTGTTGCAAGGTCTTTTCACAGTTGAACTCCTTCCTCCGGCTATGCTGCCAGCCATTGTTTTGGGGGGCCAAAGGCATCAGACAGCCAGGTCTGTGCTCTGCACCCTCAGCTAGGCTTGGTCATGCCAAGCTGTGGTCTAAAGAAGACAGTTAAGACCATAATGGGAAGGAGAGTCACTGAATATTAAAGCTACATGGAGCCTTCAAAGTCCCCCAGCACCTCATGTTACACATGAGACTACTAAGAGATCCAATTCAGGTTCAGGGCTCTTGTCACTGGACCATGATATGCTGAGGATGCTGAGATGGAGAGGCTCCTCTGGGGTAGCTGACGCTGGTCCCCACGCCAAGGTGGGAAATGAGTGCAGTGAATTCTAGTGTGCAATTCACTGCACCCCTTCCAGAGAGCACTAATTGCTTTAAACAGGATTTCATGCCACAGAAGGTATTGGCCAAATATGATTCAGGATAATGGTGAATGATTTACTTTATACCAATTCTTTAGTAACTTAATAATTAGCTTCATGTATTTGTTACAATGCCAATTTTTTTCTCATAATGGTTTGAAAAACATGTCCCCCAAAGGATAAGAAATATAGATATTCTATCCAAAACACACAAATAGTTGTTTTTCTTACAAGCACTTTTTTTTTTAAATTAAGGGTGTTTTCCAAGTCATATAATCCCCACAGTCCTTAGGTTTCTCATCAGTCAAGTTCTGCCATTGGACCAGAGCACGTGCATCTCAGCTCTGTTAGTCTGTAGCTGTGCTGTTCACCCAAAGATTATGAAATAATATTGGGTAGTTGTTTTTTTACTTAATTTCTATGTGTTCCATTCCTGGCATTGCTAACCCCTTTAGAGAGAATTAAAATATATATGGTTTTGTGGATATTTTCTGTAAACTTCCTAATGTTCAACTAATGTTCAAATACAAATTAGTCTTGTTAAATATATTGCCTTTTCTAACGTGACATTCATGGAAATTTTTCTGCAACATTCTTTATTAAACCTATCCTTTTGGTCCAGTATTTAATATATAGCCTAGTATTGAAGCAGTAGCTGAAAAAGAAAGGCACTGAATCTTAGAGTTGCAGGGAACTTCTCAGATTACCTAGCACCCCCTTACAATGCAAGAATCCCTTTCAAAATAGTCCTGACAGAAGTCACCTGTCCAGTGTCCAGATATTTCCAAGGATCTCAAGCTTGCTTCCTTCCAAGACAGCCCATCTGACTATTACATTCTTATTTTTAGAACTATCTTCATATTTTCACTTTTGATCCCAGTTTTTAAGCAACATTTTTTACTAAGAGCTCTCTTTCACAAGTTCTCATTGAATTCCTTTGTGAGTGTTACATGGCATACTCGCAGATTTCTCAGTGTGCTCCGAAATGACCCGTGTGATGGTATGGTCCCAGCAGGGCAGAGACTAGGGGAAGGAGTAAATCTCTTGAATTCAAAATTATGCTTCTACTAATGTGGCTTAAAACTCCAGTGATTTAGCAGCTACTTAATTGTTGGCTCTTCTCACGTTGGTGGTCAGCTGAGAGCTCCAGATCTGTCACCACTGCGGTAGAGGCGGGTTTCCCTACTTTCCACATCAGGAAGTGAGTTGCGAGCCTCAGTTTAGGACTCACTTGTTTTCTCTTGAGGTCCAGCTTTTTTTTTTTTTGAACCTTGTTCTGATTTATTGATATAAGTTTGAATCTTGATGCTTTAATCTTGTGTGAGTTCTCCCTATGAAATACTGGAATATTGTTAAGGAGGCATTGGTGAAAATACCGAATGATTCAGGGTAATTCCAGAACAAACCAATAGAAGAGAAACCTTTCCAAGATGATATCTTTTCATCAGTTAACACTGAATTCAGTTGCATGGTGGTATTATTCCATTTATCTATATTTTATCTACCTACTCTTCCTAAATTTCAAGTCCATAATATATGCTGTTGAAAACAATATTAGAGGAATTGTTTGTCTACAAATCTACAAAATCTGTGAAAAAAGGAAAAAGTGTTTATTCACAAAGACTTGTAGCATACACTTACTGGTTCCCAGTGATCACTGGCTTCTTTTATAGATGTTCACTAATCATTTTTAATAAAATTTCCTTGACATTACCAACCATGGTGCTAGATCTTGAAATTATGGTTTGCCTGAACAGTGAATGTGAACATATATAAGTTGGTTTACTTGTATTATATTTTTATATTCAAATATATGAAATTTGCATATATGGAGAGATGTACATATATATCTAATATGAGTGTGTGTGCATGTTCAAACACACACACTATATCAAGTCCTTTACTCTTGTTTCTTTTTACCAATGCTCTTAACCCTTTAAGTTTTTCTTTATTTTTACTTCTTTTGGTACTCTCTTTTTTATTATATAGTTGGCATTATATAATCTTGCTAATTAAGTGCCCCTGACCCTTGCTGATTTACTGTCTTACACCAGGTATTGGTGGATGGATGTGTGTGTACATATGTTTGTGTGGGTATACTTATTTTGCTATCTCTAGGAGTTTTTATAAGTCTAAGATTATCCCAGACTCCAGCCTTTCAGACACTTTTATTTCAGTACCATGACATTTTTGGACTCATCATACTTACTATGTCTCCTTCATTTTACAGATCCTTTTAATATCTGCATTAATAAGCTTCCTTCTAGCTCAGCTATTATTATTTTGCTGTCTTTCTCTTCTTTATTTCTTCATGTAGATCATTATAGCAGTACTTCTTCCTTTAGAGTCTCCCAGTTGCTTTGAGAAATATCCCATTTTAGAATTTCTAGTTGTGGGATTATGCTTATCTATTCATTACCTTTTTAAAATCTGACCTAAAACTCAGGGGATATGACCGAACACGCCTATCCTTTCCTTTATAATAATGACCGCGAAGTCATATTACAGCTTTTTCTTCAAGTTCTTGCCTACATCTCATCAATATTCCTCCCTCATTTTGTCCAGAAGAAACAAGCATGGGTGAAAACATGCAAAGCAAGTCATGTGAACAGTGACTGAACAAACTGTGGCTTAAGACTGGGAAAAAGAAGACTTGAGGGAGCGTGAAACAGTCTTCAAGTGTTTGAAGGACTGACTTGAGGAAAAAGAGTTACTTTTACTCTGTGTAGTCAGAGGAATTTGAATTAAGACCAGTAACTGAACTGATTGGACTTTCACTATAAAGACAACTTGGTCTAAACTGACCAAATACGGTATGACCATTCTCATGACAGCCGTCACCGGAAGTGTACAGGGGTAACCTAAACATCACATGGCAGGGTCACCATAGATGGGGGGCATGTTGGCCTGGATGACATGTGTGACCCTTCAACTCTGGGATTACATGGTTTTTATGTTCTGATTTCTTTACCTTGTTCAAAAGAGATTTAGGAGGTATCTAAGAAAATCAGAGTATATGTCTATACACATTTCTTCCTTTTCCTTCTGAAAGTTGAAATTGCCTGTAAGGCAGGAATTTATCAGATGTTCTGCTTTTAGCTGAGTAATACTCCCAATAGATATTCCATTACTTGAATTTCCCTCATCACCTTATTAGCATTCTGCTTCCCTGTTTGATAATCTGCTTTTGGAAATCATCCTCCTTATCTCTCATCAGGCATCCGTAATCTTCTCCCACAGCAACTTCAGTTATTTCTTACTTAACTCAAATACTCTCTATTGTGCTCACATCTTCTAGAATTATTTTTTCCTCCAGAATTGTATTTACATTTGTGTTTGCTTATGCTAAACAGACTGTGCTATGCTGCCCAGTTTGTGGGTTGTACTTCTTTGGATCAGTGTGTTCCTCTGTCATCATCTCCGTGCATGAGCCATGTCCCACTGCATCTTGGTGTGACTTTGATGTACTGCTCACTTACTGGTTCCCAGTAAGTGTGTTAAAATTTATATTATGCTTCTTTGTGCTAATATTTCAGTTTTATTTTATTTTATTGCCTATACTTTGCCCCTTAGTTTATTTACTCCTAAAGCCATAAGTATTGAGTATGAAACTTCTGTTATCACTTTATCTTTGTCAAACATACTGTCTTCTGCCCCTGGCTGGGTGGCTCAGTTGGTTGGAGCATCATCCCCTACATCAAAAAGTTGCAGGTTTGATTCTTGATGAGGGCATATAGGTAACTCGCAGGTTGGATCCCTGGTTGAGGCACATACGGGAGGCAGCCAATGTTTCTCACATCTCTCTCCCTCTCTGTCTCTAAAGTCAATAAACATATCCTAGGGTAAAGATTTAAAAAAGAAGAAGAAGCAAGAACATACTGGCTTCTGCAGTACTCTCTTAAAGCATTTCCCTGGGCCTCATCCCAGCTCTGTCATAGGCCTCCAGTTTTCCCTTTAAACCCTCTTGGTCTACCAAACACCCATTTCCTGTTCTTTCTAACAACTCTTCCATCTTGAGCCAGAAAAGTGAATTGTAACTCTGTTACACAATTTTTAAAAATATTTTTAATTGAAAAAATATTTGTTAGCACTGTTTTTTCAACCATCCTTCTCATATCAAGTCATTACCTCAAAGATAAAAATATTCCACCAATGCCTTCAATTTCAGGCCCCAAATTTAAAATGCTTAGAGGCAAATTGAAGCACTTTCTATAAGTATTGTTTATTTTAACATTAGTCAACAGTAGCAGGTAGGAGGTGGCAGATTTAATAATATGTCCTTTTGAAAAACAATGAACTTCTTGATTGACTGTGTAGAATCACAAACCTACCAGCCAGTAAAGAGTCATCAGTGGGCCCACCAGCCCTCCTTCTCTGGAGGCTACGGCAGGCACCCTCCTGGGCTGGTGGCTGTGCCTCTGCTCTGGAGCTGGGGTGCTGTGCTCTTTTTATAAGATCCGAACTCACTGGCAGTGGGCAATGCTGTTTATAGATTTTACAGTTTTAGTGGAATCTTGTTTTCTCTTTTTCTTTTCCCTGATGATAGCTTCAATTCTCTAATCTTCTGACCCTCCATTTGATTCAATATCAACTTCACCGAAATCTTTTTCTTCCAGTTTTTATCTTGGATTATCTTTCCTATCTTCTCTAGGAATGCTTCATTCTTTCTAATAAGCTAGTGGATACATAGATATTACTCAAACTCTTTTACTTTCTTTACTAGACAGTTTTTATCTCAATCCTTCCATAGTAAAATTGGGGGGAAATGTATTACCAGTCTCAGCAGGAAGAATTATTGATTCAACTCAATAGTTTTCATTAAAGCCCTCCTTTTTAGTTAAGTAATTCTAATTTATGGCCCATTTTGTAGGTTTTATTTTCCAAAATATTTCCGGTTTCCTATAAGTTCCAGTCATGTTTTCTATGACTTTAATTATTGAGGACAAAATCTGTAGGTTTATTCATCCATGATATGACCAATGGTGAAAAATTAAAGAGAAACTAACATTTTCATTGTAACTAATGTTTGCTAATGCTATGTTTATTTCAATTAAAATGCTATGTTTTACGTTCATGGTAAGCTCATTAACTA
Source organism: Phyllostomus discolor (assembly GCF_004126475.2). NCBI lineage: Eukaryota > Metazoa > Chordata > Mammalia > Chiroptera > Phyllostomidae > Phyllostomus > Phyllostomus discolor. Next base: position 134,590,449 of record NC_040903.2, on the reverse strand, counting down.
ATACAACTACAATTTCGTGTAGCTGTTACTTGCGTAATGTATCTTACAAATATTTACCAAATAGCAATATGCACCAGATGCTATTCTGAATGGTGGAATACAGTTATGAACAGGGCAGGTGTCTTCATCTAAGGAGCGCACACTATGCAGAGAGAGAGAAGTAGACTTATGATAGAAACTCAGTACGCCAAGTGCTAATATGTGGGCGTATATAGCAATTAATGGGTGCCCAAAGGATGATCTTAGCTTGGTCATCCAAGCTAAGCTTCTTGATCTTAGCTTCCTAGAGAAGGTTGCTAAGTTTTGATGGATGGATGAGATGTCACATAAACAGAGAATTCCAAACAGGAAATTTTTATGTCTGGATAGAGGCACAGAAACACAAAAGAGTGTGACATACAATGGGAGCTATTAAGTTGTACCACATGATTGGAATGTGTGAGGAGGGAGAGAACGAGAATGTGTGTGTGTGTGTGTGTGTGTGTGTGTGTGTGTGTGTGTGATAGGTAGGGAGAAAACTATTGGCATTGCATGAGATGATAGTGGACTTTATATAGCATGCTAAGAAATATGAACATTTTATTCTAGGCAATGACTTTTTCAATTTAGAAATGTGACTGTAATATTAAGGGTGACTTAGAGATAGAAGTAGGACAACCAATTTGGAGGGAAGAGAAAGCTGTGAGGTCCTAAAACTAAGGTAAAGGCAATGAAAATGGAGAAAAGAGGGATTCAAATAATATTTAAGAAGAAAAAGAGACTGAGTTTAAAGGCTGAGGAGACTTACATGTAGTTAGAGGACAGGGTGACTCTGGACTGCCTGGTCAGAATATTTGGGTAGATAATGGTAAAAATTAACACAGTTGAATCATGTAGGAGATGACACAGTTTGGGAGGGGTGGGAAATGTGATTAATTCAATTGGAAAGATAGAGTTTGGAGTGCCCATAAGACAGGTGGAAATATGTCTGATTAGGGCCTGAAACTACAGATTTTGAGACCATCTGGATATGTGTAGTTTATAGTAAAAGTCAGGGGTTTGGGCAAAAGCATCTAAGAAATAGAAAGTTTGAAGAAAAGAGAAACAAGGACCCAGAACCCTCATAATTTCCTCATAATTTAAGAGGAAACTGATTTTATGCCTCTAGGAGGCAGGGAAAAGACAGAATAGAAATGTTGAAGGGGATAGTGAGATTTGGAATACCAATTGGAAAAGAAGCTCTGGAATTCCATACAAAAGGGTGGCTGTGAGCAGGAGTGGTGCCGAGAGCCCTTCAAAGTTCTGCTAGCACACACGTCTCATTTCACGCAGCAGGTTATTCTTCATGGTATACAAAGCTGTAGTTGTTTTTACCAACTTTGTTTCTCACCACCATTGTACCTAGTTGGCAAGATCATTTTAAACTGAGATTATCTTGCAAGGAGGAATTCTGTTTATACTTAAACTTTGGTGATCTGCAGTCATAATGAGGATCATCTCTCTGCCATCATCTGGATCCTTGATGAAAATGTCAAAGAACCCCTGAGACAAGGATCAAACACTGCTGAAATCTGCTCTCCCTCCTCCAAACCTCTACACAGATGCAGTTGCAAAATAACGGCATCTAAGCATCTGGCCGGGCTTGGTCAGCCAGCCTCAGAGTGAGCAGGCCAAAATCTGTCAGCACCAGATGCTGCCAAGTCCAGGAGACAGCTGAAATGATCTGATTAGAAAGAGGAAACCCTGACATATTTATGGCCAAAATGATCAGCAGTGCAACTGAAAAGGCTCTTGGAGGAGGAGTGGGGAAAGGAGGAGGAGGAAAGAAGAGAAAGGAAACAACTTTTGAAAAGAAAGTATCCCAGGTGCCCATGAAGAGCTAACTACTCTAACACTATCCAGGCCTACAGGAGAAAGTAGAGGTTGCTCTCTGCAGTACATCCAGAAGAAAGAGACTGCAGAAGACCTGGGCAGGGTTCAGATTCACCCCAAGGATAAGGTTGAGTCTTCAGATGATGGAGTATAGTTTAGTCCCATGTTTCCTCTCCAACTTCATCCCTACCCTTTTCCTTCTCACCCTGGTCCATTTTAGGAGTTTTCTGGATAGATGAATTATCCTATATCTTACTGCAAGAGTCAACAAACTACTACATCACAGAAACTAAATCCAGTCCTCTGCTTGTTTTTTTATAAATAAAGTTTTATTGGAACACAACCATGCTTATTCATTTATATATTCTCTATGGCTGCTTATGCTTAAAATGGTGAAATTAAGTAGTGGCAATAGAGAATATGTGATATAAAGGCCTTAGAATATTTGTACTCTGGCCCTTTATAGAAAAAGTTTGCTGACCTCTGTCAGAATATGAAAACATTGTAGCTTAAAAAGCAGCTGTGCCTAAATTCATTTTATATAGTCAAACTCCTCTATAGCATAAACACCCACGCACACACACAGGAAACTGAGAATAAAATGGCTAAAAATGCATTCTAACTATGAATTATATATTTTTTAAATGTTGCATAGACTTTGTTTGGATTACCCCCCTCTTCTTTCCCCCAGGCTTCATCTTAATCTTCCCAAGTGAAATCTGTCCTTTGCTTCGTGTTGTCTTGTAACCATATTTCAATAGCACTTAATCAGTGATAAAACTGCTTTGATTTATTCCCAGCTGTGGATATTATTGTTGAAATCTTCTGTGTAAGTGTTCCGACGTGTTATGATTGGAGCAATAGCATTTAAGAGTCCAGAGGCAAGTCACAAAATGAACAACTGTTCTGACGCCTAAATTAACTGAACAGACAGCACTGAGTACAATGAGAAAGTTCTGTACAAACTTACTCGGCAGTATGTAAAGTGTTGAAATGGCTCGCCCATTAGAAGTATTATATCCCAAGGACAAGTTCTCAGTGGATATACTCCCCAAAGTGAGTACCAGAATTTCATATAAAGGACAGCTGGCTGCTCGTTTCTTCCTGAAACATATAGATTGTTGATAGCCTCTAACGTGACAGTTCTTCATTCTGCAGCAAGGCTGAGCCCCTGTATGTGCCTTGTAGTGAGCTCTGCTGATGCATCTGAAGTCATCTTAAGAAAACAAAAAAAAAGTCTATGTTAAATGCTGAAAACTTAAAACACAAAAGTGACCCATAATTCTAGCACCTAGCAATATCAGCCTTTTAGAGTATAATCTTCTAAACTATTTTTTAATTCTTGCATTAATCATAAAATGAGAAAATTAGATAGAAAAAAAAGTATCTGACTCTAGATAATATTTAGCATAAGTATGTTCCCAACGTCCCCATTCAATTTCTGGCACCATTTTTCTTTATATAAACCTTCCATAAATGGTGCTTTTTAAAAAATATAATGCTAATTTATTTCCTGAACTAAACCAGGTAGACTAACAATGGGAGATGTCATTCCCATTCAAATGTTTGACCTCACCTTTTATTTAAATGGTGTTTTTGTTTCACTGGCAGATTGCTTGTAGTTTGAGTTGTGCTGTACTATAGAATTGGCTGTGGTGTGCCATAGTTTTCTTGTTTTCTAAATCTAAATTTATGCAAACTGTAGAGAGAAGTTTTAAGTACATATTTTAGTTGTCATTAATTGGTTTTACCCAACTCTTCATTCATTGTTTACAAATACTCTCACCTATGGTGAGCTGTTGTTAAATAGCATTATTGATCATCACGATTGCAAGGTACTTACTGGACTAGAGGTTTTTGCTGGAGGATCCTGTATGAAAACTCAAGATACTCTTTTTTTTTCATGAGACAGTTATCTTTGGTGTCCTTAGAAGTTCTGTAGCTGTCATAAGCCTTCTTTATTTGAAACAGTGATATTTGGACATTTCTCAACAAGAGCTGAAAATTGTCACACCATTAAGTTGTTCAGTATTACTCCATTGCTGTGGATCAAGTTGTGTATCTTCCCAACTAGACTGTGAACCCCTTGAAAGCCAAGACTCAATAGTTTAGCTCTTGATTTCTGGCATATCACCCAGTGTTCAGTGTCTGGCATACAAAGAATACATGTTTGATAAATGCCCAAGATCATCTAATCATGTAGTAACAGAACTCATGTGTCCTTAGTTGCCCTCTGTGCCCCTTATTTCCCTTTGTGGTAATTGATACAGTATGGTCATTAAGAAAGTAGGCTCTTGGGTTCAAACTCTCTAGGCACAGTAATCTTCGCTTCTTAGCCATGTGACCTCAGTCCCATCATTTGTAAAATGATGACAAAAGAATTTACAACATACAATTTTTGAGGATGGAATTAGATCCTGCCGTCACATGCCCTTCCTGTTCTAAATGCTCAGCAAATGTTGGCTTTTATTCCACCTTTTCCCATTTTGGTCATTTTTGAACATTGGAGTAAACTGTTTTCATAATAGGTACTTTATAAGTTTTTTAAATGTTTTAAATGGGTAATAAATAATAAAAATAAGTAGCTGCTACATAAATGTGAATTGTTACTATGATTTTTTAGGTTCATTTCACTTTTTAATTGTAGATTTATAGGCACTTGAATAAAACACTCATAGCCCACATTGGCCTCTTATTTTTGTGCATTATCTTGTACCCATTTTAGAGGGAGAGAAATTAAGGAATAAGGAAAGAAGGTAAATCTCCTTAAGGCTACTCAGAATTATAAACCAGAAGATATAGAAAGTCTATAACAGGGTACTCTAACTCTTATGTAACATCTCCCTTTTCTATTAAAACACCGTGCTAAAGTATCCATACAAGTATCATTTACATCTGCAGGCAGGTATGAACTTCTATATCAGGTGGTGTATTTTGCATGAAGTCTGCTAACAGGCTCTGCATTAAATTCATAATGAGATTAAAATCTACTGTTCTTAGAAAAAGAAGAGTTGAGAATGTGTAGCGAAAGCCCTTTTGTCTCATCATATTAATGTTGATGCCCTCTTATCCCAGAACTTGGCTGAAGCTGGAGCCAAAATCTATACTGTTTTAATTTTAAGTGGCCTTGTGAGCAACTGCGTACAGACAGTGAAGGAACTGAAAGGTACTTAGAGCCCTTGCATTCTTGGACATGGACTCTCAGATGGCACTGGGTGTTCTCACAGCAGGTTGAAGCCACATGCTTAATGTTTCTATGAAGGAGGAACTGAATTTTTAGGTCTTTACCACTTGCTTTTATTGCAATCACTGAGGCATAATAGGATTAGATATGGAAAAAATCCCAAATTTACTAATCTAATTTGAAAGGAGCTCTTCAAAAAGTAGAAAAATGCTTTTCTTCTGTAATGTGCTTGCCAAAAGACTATGTAGAGATTGTTTGATAAGATAAAAAATTAAGTTATACAATCTAATGATCTGCTAGACCAAAGGAAGCAATTACCATTTTTAAAAAAAATTTTTTCTAAGTAGTGATATATTCCTCTTCAAGTTTAAATTCCTCTGCTTCTTACTATGTTTGGATAAGCATGGTTCTTCCTTGATGGGAAAAAAAAAGCATCGGTATCACAGAGCGACTTTCTCCCCTGTTGTAGGACACCAACAATCCAGTGATCATTGGTGACAGTGGCTGCTGATTCTCTCACAGCCGTGTTTGTGGACCAGGTTCATATCGAATGAGCCAGACAAGCTCCAAGTGCGCGCGAGCACAAGCTCAGCCAGGTGTGCCTGTCTCACCAGGCCCCTGCTGCTAGGTGAGGTGAAGAGTGCTTGATCTCTCCCAGGCTTGTCTCAGCCAGGGGTCTTTTGTTAAGACCTGCCTGAGAGCTGGCAAAATGACATTCCCTGGTGTGACTGAGTTTTAATGTAAGATTACAACCATAGATCAAAGTGAGGAGGACATTTGGGCAGGGGCTCTTAAGAATTCCAGAGCCAAAGCATAAAGAAGATAATTATACTGTGTGATTTAGGGTTGTATCTGCACATGTCACTCACTAGCAAGGCTTGTCCTCCAGCTTATAAAGGGCTTTAGTCGCCCCGACCTCAATATTTCTTATTATTTAGTATCTAGAAGACCTTTTAAGGGCTGTGATTAAGGAATTGTTCTACAAATGGCTTTTCCTGATAATGCAGACCTGTACTTTATACAGAAAGCATATTCTGTATAAAATATTCTGGATCTGTAAACCATGATTTCTGGAACAAAAAAAAAGAGAACAAAATTGGTCCAGCAATCTGGTAGTGTCGAGTTCCCTTTGTTCTCATTTCACCAATTCAGATTTTATGATAATTCAACCCCAGCTGGGTTTAAGATTGCTCGTGTGTTGTTGACCTATTTTCAAAAAGTGTTAGAATAACAGAATCATGTTCCTTACCTGGAGACCTATATGGAAATTCCTCTTCAATTTCAGAGTTTCTGAAAAGTTCAGCCCTCTTGATGATCTGCTGTGCTTCCTTTTATTAACTAAGGCAGCTCTGCATCTCTGGAGTTTCCCTTTATGCCATGACTACCAGGACTAAGTTCCACACTCAGTTACAATTTCTCCCATTAGCCTACATTTTTGAAAAAAATGTACTCTCTTAGTAGTTTGCTGGCTTCTTACTCATGTGATAACAGGTTCATAGTTCCATGTTTTCTGTATTTACTGTGCTACTGAATGCATGTTACATGAAATCCTCTTTGTGAAATTTGTTTTTGAAATTTAAACCTCTTTTGTTGTACAAGGAATAGATGATTTCTTCTCCATATTAGAAAATGTAGAAAAGCAAAAGGAAAAATAGAAATTAATCTTAATTTTACCAAATCAGTGAATAATTTTTTTTGACATCATAGTGACTTAATCTTCTGTGGCTCACCCATAAAATGGGGATAACAAGGAGACTCTACCCATAATTCAGCCTCCATGGGCTTCTGTGACTGTAAAACATGTTGATCCATGAGCCATGCTTAGAACATTCCAGGGGTGAAATAAGTGTTTGTCAATAGGGTTTAGGGGTTATTGCTGGTATTGTTGGGTATTTTATTCCAGACTTTTTTTTCTAGGCATATGTCAAATCATTTTAAGTATGGGCATAAATTCAGTGGAATCATGGTTTTTGAGAGCTGCAAGGGGTCTGAGTTATCTAATCTAGTTTCTCCACAGGGAATGTAGGAAATCAGCTGGGGATTCTTTTCAAATGCCCTATTCCAAATTCTACCCCAGGACACCCACTGAGTCAGAAACTCGAAGAATATATATGTGCATTGGGCAGGGGAATTAGATGATTCTGATGGGTGTGCCGTGATGAGAACCACTGAACTATAGCCAGATCTCCTTTACCAGGTGCAGAAGGGAAGCGTCCTGGAGGCTGAGTGAGAAGCCTCCCAACCACACATGTGTTCAGGGAGAGCCTGGGCTGAGTTGTGTCTCTGAGCTGCCCCTGGGGCTGCTCCCACAGTGCAGACAGCCACCAGGAATGTTTTAGAGATAAGCATTTTATATGAATTTAGCAGCACAGTAATCTATTATAACCAGACAGTTGCTGCAAATAGTATTCCATTTTAAGATATACCATAATGTTTGCGAGCAGTCCATTCAGGTTACCAAATCTGCAATTGTTGAACATAAAAACAGAACAAAGAAAAAAGCACTTCTTTACATTCATTTATTTATGCATTAGTGAAGCATAAAAGCATTCATGTTTCACTAATTCAGTCTGACCTTCTCTTGTCAGTCTTAGTGAAATTTTACTGCATTTCAGCACTTAAGTTTAGATGATTTGGCAAGTGGATAGAAGAGGAAGTGAGTTATGAATTTAAAACTTTTCAATGGGCACATTCCAGTGAAACTCTCTAGGTCTTCTATTAAACAAAGTGAAGTTTGGTTGCAGAGCATTCACATCTGAGAACAGGCAGCAGAATGCAGTATTTCCTATCATTCCAGGAAGTTCAATTTCCCTGTAAAAATATATAATAGGTAGCGATGTGCTCTACTGGAAGAAAAAGCCAAGTGCTTGAGGGCTGCATGGGCTAAGGCTGTGAGGGGGTGATATGTGATGTGTTTAATATCACAGGTACAGCTACAGTCTTGTATGACACTGCCCTCGCCACTGCACATGACCGATTCTGTAAGGATCTACATGTAGGTGTTTAGATGTCTCCCCACGCCTGCCTGACATAAACTAATGATGTAGACTGCGAAACATGGTGACATGATTAAACAGGATGTTAATTAGTGGGTTCTCTAAGAGTCTTGATCCTTCCTTTTAACAGCCTTTGTTATGCATGTACGAAAGTTAAAGAGACAGAAATGGCTGTTCCCTGTACAACATCATCTGTTAATGATGATGGGGATTCAAGAAGAAGAAATAAAAAGCATTTAAACTACCCAGTAAGACATATCAGGCCCATCTTCTTGTCCAGGGGTTGTCCAGAACCATGTCTTTGTGGGAAGGAATATGGCAATTTTCCTGCAAGCAGAAATCATTTGTACTATTACTTAGTTGTCATGTATTGATGATCCCATTTCAATCAGACGTATCTCACTCAGAGAGCTTTTGATGGGAGGAATTTTTGGAAGGGTTTAGGAAGGTTAAATCTGTGAGACATGGCTTCCATCTGGAATGCATTAGCTATAAAGATTTATTAGTCAGAGTGCCTGTGCATAATGTTCCATGGAAAGCAGGCCCTGCATCTAATTTCCAGCGTGATGTCTATATGAGGAGTGATCTTTGAAATATCATAGGTGACAATCAAGTTTGTTATAAAAATAGTAAATGCCCAGGATTTTCATGGCGGCTATTTTAAATCCCTCATGGGGGCTGCTAAGCAGGTAGTTGATTTGTTGACAAATGATAAAACTTGAGGAACAGCAACATGCATGAAATTTTAAAATGGGATGGCCCTTTTAAGCAGAAAAAGGCGATTAGGAAAATGATGAACATTTAGTGTTCTCATTTACCTTATCTATGGACAAGATAGCCTTAGAAAATAAGGAGACCAGTACTCAACTACATGAAGAAGTACATCCCCCTTCTGATTAAAATCGTTTTTAAGAGCTAGTGTTGTTGATCAATAAGTGAGGCAGGGAAAGCTTTATAACATCTCATACATTAGACAGCCTGAGACCACACTGTTCTGAGCTGTAATGTGACTGGTATAAATTAGCGATTATGGAGATGCTAGAATTTCCTACTCTACTGATCACTGTGGAAAGAAGGCAGAGCTGGTATGTAGCTCAGGCTTACATGTGATGCTATACTTTTAAAAGACAAGAAACATAAAAGCAGATGAGGGTAAAGTTTGAGGTTGGGCTTGCAGAAATTAAAATCAGATGGAGGGCAGCAGCCTCCAGATCTTCTTACTGAAAAGGCAGCTCAAGCCCTCAGAAAGGATTATCTCCTCCTCAGCTGCCTGTTCTCAGTCTCCAACATTAAGGTAACATAACAAGAGCAGATCCTGTCCTACAAAAGCTAGATATGCCATCAGGAGGCAATAATAACCTAAGGTGACTTCCCTGGCTATATTGTACCTTCCTGAAAATGAGGGACAAAGGATTAATGCCAGGTAAAGGGTGAGTCACCATCCAAATATTTATCTGTGGATTTAGGTCGTACCACAATGCCCAGTAGTGTCATTCTTCCTCAATGTAGGAAAGAGTGTTCTGTCTCTGGGATACAAGTTCAGTGCTAAATTGTTCTCCAAGGATTACAGGGAAATGCTGGAGCTCAGCAATTTTCTTTTACCCTCATGTTGGACTTCTGTGCCATTGGACAGTTTTGTGCCAGATGACAGGATTGAGTGAAGTAGCACAAGCCACAAAATGCATGTTAGAGAATGAAAAGAGGTTTTGCTGCAAGAACTCAAAAAGCAGTACTTGGGTTTTTCACCTTCTAGGTGAACATTTGCAGAGTCCTCAGTCTGAAAAGTTTCTTTCTCATCTGCACACACTGTGCATGCTGGAAAGGCCACAGCCTCCCACTACCAAGGAAGACTCACTCCCAGAAACCCACTTACAGGCAGAATCTTTTGTAGGTAAGATGCATTTGAGGACATCAGTTGTTTTTTTTCTCTTGTTAGGTCTTAACAGGGAATACCATTTCTTCTTTCCTTTTAGGCTAAGGTGCATGGGGTCTACACACACACATGACTTAGACATACTTCCTTCCACTCCAAATGCCAGGTTCTCTGATACCTCTTAGTGCAGACTTGCTCTCAACACATATGGGTCCAGCTTGCTTTCTGGGCCTGCCTTGGTAAGGTCTGTGGGTCTGTGCCAGATCTCCTCCTTTAACTGAGGCTGAATAGCGCACAGGCCAACCTCCGTACACCCCTTCATTGCAGGAGCCTTATGTTAATCAAGATCTTGCTGTATCCTGGTGTCTTTGTGTATGATTTAGTGTGAACTAAATAATGCCATCATGGAAACCATGACAGGTTCTCAAAGACACATCAGTTGAGCTCTGTCTCATCTCTACTTTTGGCACATGATTGGGGATCCTTTCAACAACACAGCCATTGCAGAGCAACTAATCCAAGAAGTTTCAATGTTCAAGTAAGACCACCCTGGTCTTCCCAGTTGTCCCAGGTTACTTCACTGCTCTTTGATGAGATTTGCACAAATTTCACTCTCCAATGTCCACTTCCCCTCAAAGTAATGATTTGTTTTCATTCATTATTCATTTACTTTTAGGCAAATAAAGACCCGGACAATTTCCACATTTGCTAAGGAAAAACTCCTCCTTTTGACTTAAATTGCATTTCATTTTTTAAAAACTTCAGTGGCTTAGAATTAAATTAATTGCTTAATTTAGACTAGAATGCATGGAAATATCCTCAAGGAAAGTCCAAAAACATTTTAAGGAGAAATAATCAGTCTTTCTTTCATGTCACAATCTAAACTGTTTTTAAAATATTTTGAGTCACTTGAAATTTTCTCTATTTTGATAGTAATTAGTAAAGTTGTCACAAGCTTATTTTTTCCATATAGATCTGAGATTCAGAATCTCTTTTAAGTCACAAAAGGGAAAACATATCATAAAGTGCTGTGAATAAACTTCTATGAATAAAGGTTAAATTAACTAAATCTAGCAAAAATTTCTTACAAGTTATGTTCTTGAAAATGGAAACATAACATTGTTAATTGTCATATTTGAAACATAAATTTAACAGCTTTGGAATGATATTTTATTTTGAAAAGCAGTTCCAGTCACCCTCTCAACCGTTTCCCACTATAAAATTTTAACTGAATGCTCTATGATTTATGAAAGACATCTACCAATCATTTCAATCAATCCAATAATCAGTAATTAAGTGGCAAAAAAAGTTAAACCTGGCTGTTTGATTAAAGTTACTAGTTATATGACAATTACTTATATAGGCATGGGATAAGTAAACTATAAAATATTTTGCAAACATAAAGTGTTATTAACTCACATAACCTCTGAGAAAGTCTGCAAGTTGAGTTACTTAGCATAATCCTGGAGACTTCAGTGGAGACCATCAACAGTGTTACCATATAGGCACTTAAAATCACTGTCATCTCAAATGCAAGACCTGGTTGGAATCAAAGATTCATCTAGTTGAGCAATCAGAAGTAAATAGTTAATGTCTGATTTATCTATAGAATAGGAATAATTTCATCTCACAGTGTTCCTAGGAAGACCAAGGGAATATTTTAAAGGCAGTATACAAAAGTTAATTATTTCTGTTTTGTAAACTTGATCCACCCCTCTCACCACAGCATATCTTGGAGGAAAACATCTTATAGCCCTCACTTACATACCACTTATTTCATGACACACACACGCACACACATGCACACACATGCCCTGCCAACTGGGTCAGGCTGCTTCCCTTTTCTGTAAACACTCAAGAACCCTCCTTTCTCCATACATATCAATTATTCTGCATTATAATAACCTGTTTACTCTGTCACACTTGCTAAACAACAAACTCTTCAGGGCTAAGGATTATTTTTGCCTACTGCCCCAACAGTGCCTGGTGCACACTAAGTCATTCAATAACTAGATACTGAGTGACTGACTGAATGCATGAAAAACTATACTTAAGGTGACTGACTGCTAGATCCTTCTTATTCTTCTTTTTTAAAGATTTTACTTATTTTTTTTAGAGAGAAGGAAGGGAGGGAGAAAGAGAGGGAGAGAAACATCAATGTATGGTTGCCTCTCACGTGCCCCCACTGGGGACCTGGCCTACAACCCAGGCATGTGCCCTGACTAGGAATTGAACCAGCAACCCCTTGGTTCACAGCCCACACCCAATCCATGGAGCTACACCAGCCAGGGCAGATCCTTCTTCTTGTAGGATCTGCCTTTTTGGTAGCACCAAAAATGTGACCTTCCATACAATGGCTAGAAGGCCTATTATAGGTTTACTTGTATGCATACAGCTCTGTTTTGAGAATACTATTTTGTACTTTATCAGTGACATTGACAATGGAAATAAAGGTGGTTTTATAATTACCCTCAGGACTCCAGCTCTAAATAGTCCCTTTATATTGTCATGCTGGTGTACAACTTGGGGATCTCTGGGTTTTAATCTTCACTTCCTTTGGGCAGGATGAGTTGTGTACTGCAAAGCCCTACAAGGCAATCTTATTTCACAGGTCAAGGTAGGATGGCTTTAAATTACAACAGGAAAAATGAGTTGATGATGATGGAAATAAAATTAGCATGTATAGTGACACTAAAACAAGTCATATAATTCTAAGTTGCTCTCTGTGTGTTTTATTTTGCACTGTTTTCTAAATATGGTAACTAGGCAACTGCATGTTATAAAAGTAAATGTTTGGCTTCTGCACCTTCAGTAAGCCATTATTCCCCCCCAAAGCTATCACTCTTCCTCAAAATGTACTTACCTAAACTTTCTTGGAATTCTAAGCTTTCCTACAGCATCCTAAATTTTTGTAAGACGTTGATCCACTTGTCCTCTGATCTTTCAGTGTTGAGCTAGCCAAAAGATAGAAATATTCACCCGATTTTGAATGCTCTTCAGGGTCTGGGGAATTCAGTGGTGTGGCCTATTTTTATGTTGTACAAATGATTTCTATAAAAATCATTTATATAGCTCTTTTACCTATTTCTATCAAGTACTTTTACTCTGACACTTTTAATTTTTAGAAGTCTTATCATTTGTAGCATTCTATAGAATTGTTATTGTCAGATAATAACTAACAATTACTCATTTTTCATTTACTGAAATATATTATCAATATATTATCAATATGGACCAAACATCTTAAAATCTGTTGTTTTAAAGGTGTTAGGAGTTCTAAGAGAAAATGACACCCCCTGGGCATTGGTGAAGATTCCAGTTTGAAATCTGAGCTTGTATTCCATATCCAGTGACAAGGCTGTAGATGTAGGAAACAACTTCTGTGGGGGCTTGGGCTCAGGCCTCGGATTCACTTTCTGCTCTGTCATTTACTATTGGGGTAAATGGATTGACCTCTGACCTCCAGTTCCATTGTCTGTAAAATGAGGACATAATTGTTGCAAGTTCCTGGGGTAGTTGAGACAGTAGTGATTTCAGTGGAACCCATGGTTGTGAACGTGTCCTGACACTTTCTAAGAGAGAGACTACTTTTGAGGAAACGCTTCCTGCTGTTCAGTCACAAATAATGGTGACTCCTACTTGGTTTATTTTAACTCTGGTCTTTTTATGGTCAAGCACTAGGTAAACTGGAAACAATCATTATAGGACTTAGTTCACTTGAGGATGTTTTGGAAAAGTTTAGTGGGCTGGAGAAACTGAGCTATTGTCCTTTCCCTGCCTCTATTTAGCTCAGCTGGGCAGCATTAGGCAAGTCACACAACCTTTCTGGCTGCTCTCCTCACCTGTGCTCTAACAGCGTTGGACTAGATAATCCCCACGGTACTGACAGTCACCTAGTTGTGCTCTCCTTTTGGGCACAAGGAAAATTGAACACCCAGCCCCCTTGTGTTCAGGTGGGACCACATAACTACTTCTAGCCAATGAGCTGTGAGAAGTGACATATTTCACTCAGTCTGACACTTTGAATCCCAAGACCCTCTGAGGTTCTCCTTCCTCTTCCATCAGAGCAGTGGCTGCTCTGTAGCCTGGGCCTAGAGAAAGGATACTGTGGAGCAGAGTCCCTCTTGAGCATGAATGAGAACTAAGTTACCACTTTTCAAACTACTCATAAAGTCAGGTTGCCACTGCAGCATAACCCATCTATCCTGACTTGTTGCAGGGACGCATGGGGCACAAGGGAAGACATTAGCAGGAGCTAATGTTTGATTGAACTTACATGGTCAGTCCTGAGTGTATGCTGTGGATTTGAATGCTAGCAGTGTGATCTTGTTCTAGTTGCTTAGTCCCTCTGAATTTCCATTTTCCTTTTACCTAAAATGGGGGTAATATTATTGGCTATCTTGTTGAGCTGGATTAAGTGAAATTTTATATTATAGAAAATGCCTGGCATAGAATAGCATAATTCTTATTATTCTAGTTTTAACATTCTGCCCTTGCTGGTGTGGCTCAGTGGATTGAGTGCCAACCTGTGAACCAAAAGGTTATAGGTTCAATTCCTAGTCAGGGCACATGCCTGGGTTGTGGGCCAGGTCCCTGGATGGGGCATGCAAGAGGCAACCGATTAATGTATCTCTCACACATCAATGTTTCCCTCCTTCCCCCGGTCTCTAAAAATAAATAAATTAAATATTCAACATTCTATGAGCCAGTAATTTCATCATCTTTCTGCATTTCCTGTTGTGTCCATTGAGGCTGGCTGAAGAAGATTATAAGAAATTCAGCAATGAACAGTGGCTTAGAAAGAAAGTAATGGGACTTTGTCTTCACTCTTGTAAAACCAGAAGCTTCTTATGGGAATTGGAGGTGTCTCCATTAGTGTGAGGTAATTATATCCTAGCCAGCCCATCTCCAAAAATAGGAGTCAAAGCTTTCAAAAAATCTGAAGAATCCTTTCTCAGTAGCCATCATCCAACTAGTTAAATGTTTTCTTTAAAAAACTTCTTTGGGAAAAGAAATTATATATTTGGGCTTCCAATCAAGATGGAGATGTAAATAGATACACTCTGCCTTCTCACACAAACACAAGAAGAATTACAACTAAACCTCAAAACAAATAACACCCAGAACTATCAAAAATCAAACTGTATGGAAGTCTGACAACCAAGGATGTAAAGAAGCCACATTCACCCAGATGGGCAGGAAGGGTGAAGATGCAGATTCTAGTTGGAGAGACGAGAAGATATGATGTGGCATGGACAGGCAGCAGCAGCAGTGGTGGCAGCAGAATGGATGGTCCCACGTTCAAGTGTGGTGGATAAAAATCAGGAGGGATACCTTGGGAGCAAGCGACCCCAGCCCCAGGCCAGACCACACAGCCCAGGGCTCTAGCACCAAGAAGATAAAGCCCCATAACTTCTGGCTGTAAATACCAGTGAGGGTTGGGATGGTGGAAGAAACTTCTGGTTTTTCAGGAGAGTCTATTTAAAGGACCCCCATAGACTTAGAACATATGCAAACCCAACCATGCTGGGATTCACCACCAGAGCAAGAGCTGGAAGAGTGCCAGTCACATACAGAAAGTGGATGAAGAGACTGGAAATAGGGCCAGTCCTGAGCAAACCTCCAGAAGCCAGGCAGGGGCATTTTCCCCTCTCTGAGCCCTCCCCCTGCACAGAACCACAAAGCAGGTTGCCCTGCCCTAGTAAATACCTAAGGCTCCACCCCATATAACTTAACAGTTGCACTGAGACCGGGAGTCAAGGCATCTCTACCTAATACACAGAAACAAATACAGGGAGTCTGCCAAATTGAGGAGACAAAGAAATATGTACCAAATGAAAGAGCAGAACAAAATCCCAGAAAAAGAACTAAATGAAACAG
Organism: Phyllostomus discolor; assembly: GCF_004126475.2. Taxonomy (NCBI): domain Eukaryota; kingdom Metazoa; phylum Chordata; class Mammalia; order Chiroptera; family Phyllostomidae; genus Phyllostomus; species Phyllostomus discolor. Next base: position 134,574,665 of record NC_040903.2, on the reverse strand, counting down.
AGATAGCCAACTTATCAGATGCAGAGTTCAGAACATTGGTTCTCAGGATGCTCAGAGAACTCATTGACTACAGCAGCAACATAAAGGAAGAAATAAATATTATACTAAGTGAGATAAAGAAAAATCCACAGGGAACCAAAAGTGAATGGAAATAGAAAGAAGCCAGAATTCAGATCAACAATTTGGAACATAAGGAAGAAATAAGCATTCAGCCAGAGAGAATGAAGAAACAAGAATTCAAAAAGAAAAAAAGAAAAAAAATGAGGGTGGTATAAGAAGCCTCTGGGACATTTTCTAATGTGTCAACATCCATATCACAGGGATGTCAGAAGGAGAAGAGGAAGAGCAAAAAATTGAAAACTTATTTCAAAAAATAATGAAAGAAAACCTCCCTAATTTGGTGAAGGAAATAGACATACAAGTGCAGGGAGCACAAAGAATTCCAAACAAGTTGGACCCAAAGAGGACCACACCAAGACACATCATAATTAAAATGCCAACGATTAAAGATAAAGAGAGAATCTTAAAAGCGGCAAGAGAAAAGCAGACAGTTACCTACAAAGTAGTTTCCATATGACTATCAGCTGACTTCTCAAAAGAATCTTTGCAGGCAGGAAGGGACTGGCACGAAGTATTCACAATGATGAAAAGCAAGGATCTACAAGCTAGATTACTGTGTTCATTTAGAATGGAAGAAGGGCAGATAAGTGCTTCCCAGACAAGGTAAAGCTAAAGGAGTTCATCATCACTAACCAATTATTACAGATATTAAAGGAACTTATTTAAGAAAAGAAGATCAAAACTAGGAACATTAAAAGGGCAACAAACTCACAACTATCAACAACTGAATCTAAAAAAGAAAACCCTTGACAAACAACCAGAACAGCAACAGAATCACAGATATGGAGACCATCTGGAGGGTTATCAGCTAGAAGTGGGGAGGAGGGGGAAGAATGCGGGAAAGGTTCAGGGATTAAGAAGCATAAATGGTAGGTACAAAATATACAGGGGTATGTTAAGGATAGTGTAGGAAATGGAGAAGCCAGAGAACTCATATGCACAACCCATGGACATGAACAAGAGCAGAGGATTGCTGGAGGGAAGGGAGTCACCGGGAGGAGAGGGGCAAAGTGGGAAAAATTGGGACAATAGTAATAGCATAATCAATAAAATATACTTTAGAAAAAGAAATTATATATTCATCTTACCTTGGATCTTGCAAAGTTTTATCACACTCTGAGTCTTCAAAGAATTCCAACAACCATTAAATTGATTATACAATTAAGGCAGTAGCTCATTTGGAATATTTAAACCCCTATAGAATGGGCATAATGAGAAAAATAATGAAGCAGTAACTGTAATTCTCAAGGATAATAGTTTTAATAATAATTTATAAACAACTCTATATGTAAGGAAACCTCAAAGATTTATGAATATTAGTTAAGTTCTGCATGCCCTATAGTTCCTAAAACAGTACCTGAACCTTGTATTCCTGAAATACTCAAAAACCATCAATATTATTAATCTTATTTTCCAATGGATAAACTGAGGCAAATATATGCCTGAAGTCATGTAATCCTTAGCAACAGATTGTTGTTGTCTCAACAATATATACCCAAAAACAGCCCATCAGAACTTCAAGTGGAATAATTTATGTTGCAGTCTATCAAGGAGTCAGTGTATCGCAGTTACTGTAACTGGTTCACATGCTATGACCTGTGGATTTTATTTAAAGTCATGGTATCTATGGAAACAGTTGCAATTGAGATAATAGGGTTCTATAGCATATGGCCCGTCCTTGGTTGAAGTGCAAGGGAAGTTTCACTTTGGAATCTTGGCATGACATTTCCAAAACGAGTGCCCTAGCCAGAAGGTCACTGCCAAATGTGCCCCCCTCCTCCTCAAGGTGAACCAGAGCCCATAAAAAACTGCAGTCCCTGCTCACAGTTTGTATAAGCTTATTTTTTTTCTGTTCCATTGTGCTCATTCACACATGATATCCCAAAACAGTTAAGTAAAATGAGGGATATTATATCTGTCACACATGAGAAAACGGCAGTTATGGATCCGCTTAATGCATTCATTGCTTTTTGGACTCTGGAGTCCCCTGGGCAGTGCCACAAATCTCCTTGGTGGCCCCCCATTCCATATCCTATGTGGGACTCTCTAGCTAGGCCAACATGTGTATAAAAGGTTCATTATTATTGTTGTTAATTTTTTTTATTTTTATAGCTCAAATGAATTGGCCTTAACTCATGCTAACAGTAAGGGCTGCACCAGCCAAGTACATTACAGTAATCTATTGTTGAAATAGCTCACGCCGGAGGTACAGTGAGTGTCGGAGGCCCTGCCTTCTGAATTACGGCCAGCACACAGCAGACGGCCTGAAGCCACTGCTTCTCTGTGAAGTTTTTTGAGAGCCCCACCTCTCCTAGTTTTTCCAAATTCAGTTCGAAAGATCCCTCTGATTCCTGTGGGCTCACAGCTTACATAATGATGAGGAGCTGCTCATCATTTGTTGCCATAAATATTTACTGTTTGTGGATGCAGAAGTGGCACTAGTATGCAGAGTATGCCATCCTTCCTCGCTGGCTGGACACAGGGTTGGTTTCTCCTTGATTTATGGTCACAAGGCTCCATTTGGAGAGGAGCTGGGAACTGTTTGCACCTTCCTGTGCAACGCCAAGCACAAAGTTTTTGTTCACAGAGCCATTTAGGCCTGGACAGCTATGGCAGGGCTTGTCTGGCAGCTTATGGAGTTGCTTGGACCCCAACACCTATGACCCAAAGGGCCTGACCCATAGTAAGTGCTCAACTACTGTTAGCTGTTATTGTCATCATTATTTTCATGCAGTTGTTATTATTGTCCTCCCTTGCACTATAGAAACAGTAAGGAGGACCCTGCTTTGATACATTTGGTGTGTATGAGCTACCTTTTATTTATTTACTTAACAGACACTGTTAAATTCTCCCAAGGTTCTTTTCACTTAAATGATCAATAATCAAACAATTTATGTGTGTATAATATCCATTTGCACATGTTTTTGAATCCATAGGATCAGGGACTACCTATTTTGGTTTTCTGAGCAAAGTTTTTCTGCTTTGCACATAGTAGATGCTCAGTAAACATCATTGAATAAATAAGTAAATGAAACCCTTAATTTTCCCCCCAATATTTAAACTATCTTATTTAACTATGTTTAAGGAGATACTGTGTCCACTATGCTCACTAGAGCGAAAAAGTTTTAAAGGTGGACCCTGCCTTGAAGAAGTTATGGTTGGTAAGGGGATCAGTCACATGCGTATAGGTAACTAAAAACCGGGAGTATGGATTTATTCAGTTGTGAGTTATGATGTCATTACTATTGTCATTAGCCTTTATTACTGTGTGCCATGTACTTTTTGAGGAGGTCTACATTTATTACCTTGTTAAATTCTCACCAAAAATAAAAATCTATTGTTATCATTCCCATTTTACAAATCAGGGAACTGAAGCTTAGGAGAGTTACATAAATCATCTGAGGTTGTAAAGCCAATCAATGGGCAGTAGAGCTGTGGGGTTAATATGCTTGACCTATATTTACTAAATTTATAATGGCTTTTATTTATCTTTGATATTCTATTTATACTTTTCCTTGTTTTAATTCCATTTAGTATATGGTATATATTCTATCATTATTTAGCTGTATGTATTCTTAGTTTATCCTCAGGTTGTTCCTGGAATCACACAAGATCAATTAGCTACATCACGGATAATAAAATGCTCAGTCGTGTGTTGTCAACAATAAGTAAGACAACAGTTTTGAAAGGAGTGTCTGAGCAGTTGACACATGAACTTGTCTGGAAGGAGGGGTCAAATCAAAATGCATAGCAGTTGGAGTGGGGTGCAGCGTGAAGTAAAAACAGAAGCAGGGTGAGCATGCTCTGGGTGCTCCCAGGGGAGAGGCAGTGCTCACACATGCAGGAGAGAACATGGAGCTCTTTGGAAAGCAAGAGGTGGTCCATGGGCCCTGCCTGAAGGGTTTGAAACATGGCAGAGGCAGAATTAGCAACCAGGTTGCTTTGAGCACCAAAGCCAGGATCATTCCTAGAGGCCCCACCTTTCCTAAAAAGAGCCTCAAATTCTAGATTTTTAGAATAGAAAAAAAAAATACTAGAAAAACCAGATGATGATCAGCAAAAAGTTTTTTAACCCCTTAACAAATATTCACATAAAAGAAGCAACAGTCACCAATTTGGTTATCAGGTAAATATTATTAGCATGAAGTTGCTTCTGTTCACCTACCAACTGTATGCCTTTAGGGAAGACAGGGAAGGCTGAAGAATTTGCTTCTTCTCCTTGAGGGCACTGATAAAAGTCAGGCTGAGAGCTTCAGGTCTATAATATATTTGTTAGCTGAAGTTTTTGTTTATCAGTGCTATTTTACTAAATCTATATGCAAGTTGAAATAACACTAGTGTCCAAAAAACTGCTGCCTGGCTCAGAAATGACCCTCAAAACCAGGACCACTCTAGTTAGTGTGAGCTTGAACTGCCCTCGGGTATGTGTGCCCACACTCTGTAGCCAAATTTTCTACAATAGAATTTAAGGAAGAAAAGACAGATTTTTGAAGCCCATGTTCTTCTGCATCTGGATTCAACACATATGCCATCTCAAATATGTCTGTCCTTTTGTATATGTATGTACAGAAGATGTCATTACAAGAATGTTTAAGTTGACAAAAGAGCTAACTTTCGCTCTTTCGGGGAGAGTAGATGGAAAATAATCTAGTTTTAATTGGAATTTAGATCCTGCTGGTAATCACTTAAAGGTTAAACTACCCCACACTGGAGGATAAAATGGCACAATTCATTTTTACCCCAGCTATTGTAGAACTCATGTCAGACATGAAGTTCTAGCTACTTGGCTTGGAGCAATTTGAAAAAAAAAAAAAAGGAAACACATCAAAGTATCTGTGTTCCCAATATGTAGTTGCTTTGTACGTAGGTGAGCAAAGTACACAGAAATGTAACTGAAATGTTCACTCCCGCAGCTATTCTGGCACTGTCATGAGCCCTGACGCCCTTTGCATGCTGTGGCACCGAGTCCGTTAATATAAGCCCTGTGCAGCCTGTGCTCTGTGGCTCTGAGGCCTCAGAATCAATACGGAGCCTTTAGGTTTAAAACTAATGATTTTCTGTGTTCAGCAAAAGTCAAAATCTCTCCAAGTTGCCATTGTTGGCTCTGATTTTTCCCCAGAGAATAAGAGAAAGTGTGATAAATCATCGCGCTCACAATGCAAGTAAAATGCACGTCAGAAGAGACTTGAACTAGACTAGAGATGCATAATGCAAGTCTTCAACATCTTAATTATTTCCGTCTTGAGCAAAACCCCCAGACTCGCACTGTGGTGGCAACAATTGTAGCAGCAATGGACAAACTGTCTGATCAGGCCATCCTGCCCCTGGAGTGCAAGTGTCACCTGTCCATGAACGCATCTGTCATCCTTTCCTCCCAGAAGCATTTTAAGCAGTTGCAGTGACGTCAGATGCTTTTGAATGTATCTATAAACTGCGGTTGAATGTACATAAAATTTCCCCAGACTCTGATTTAAAGCCCTAGAGAAGGCCACCAGGCTTGTATGGAAATTAGCTAAGTATAATTTATTCATGAAAGGCAGAAAAGCTGAATTAATAAATACATGAGTATGTAAACCTATAACTGCATCAAGATCTGTAGAAAACATGAAAGCTAAGATCATATTAAGAAACCCTTAAGGTGTGACCACTTGGTCCTTTCTTGCAAACAGTCTGTGTCCTGGTTTGAAAGCCAAAGTGGAAATAAACAATAAGTAAATAAGTACATTTACTTTTTGGGACCATCTCTTTTTTTCCCCTAAAAATATGAACCTGCCTTGTGGATGCCACTTCATGCACATCAGCCTAAGAGAATCGTTTTTTAAAGGACTAATGAAGGCACTAATTCTGGAGATTCAGAACCACTCAGCAGGTTTGACTCATACACTTTTCTGCCTGGACCCAATTTTGAGAGCATGTTCAGAAAGTACCAGTCCCAAGACAAGGTCCTGCCTTATCCCAAGAGTGGTCATCAGTTTTCCCCTCATTTGTATCCTCCCTGTGACATCAGGGTCTGTACTAACATCATTAACCGTTGAATCAGCCAGGCTGCTGTTAATGCAGGAGGAACTGTATGTAGTGACACTTTCAGTAGTACTTTAAAGGGAGCCTTGCTTTCTACTGAATGCATTTTAGTGAAACTTTTCATTCGGGTTGAATTCTGAGCCTCCTGGCCACAATTCACACCCAGCTGGACTCTGGAGGCCTAAATCTACAAGATGTTACCTAGGATTTGATAATTAAGCAATGAAGGTATTATTTCCTGCAGATCTTTTAAGTTGGTCAGAATATACCAAGGGAAGCATACATAGTATTTCCATCTATCTTCATTACTGATGATTACCTTATATTAATTAAAAGCATGTTCAAAAGTCTGTTTTGGAAAGCATCAATCTATTTCAAACTTTGCTTCTAGTCAAGAGATGAGAACAGAACAAATAAATGTATAACTTTAAATGTTTTTCTTCTTTGGGAATTATAATGGATACAGGATAAAAGTGAATCATTAAATACTTTTCCATCTGCAGCCATGATCAATTAGAGGAAATTTAAAAAACAAAGCATAACAACATGTGCTACTCATAGAATGCTTTATAGATATTATCTCTTTAAAATCGCATGGCAAATCTATGAGGCAGGTATAATTCTACCTATTTTACAGGTGAAGAAAGTGAGGCACAAAAATGTATATAACTTGCTGAGGATCTGACAAGTAGTGAAAGGATTGGATATCAGTGATCATGTTGTGGATAGTTGTTTAAAGCAAATACCAACTCCACATGGCTTTCTGAACCCAATGCCATATACATGTTAATGGGATCTAGTTTTCCTAGAATAAAGCTTTATATATGTATTTTATTTCTTTCATTGTGCAGATCCTTACAGTTACTTGGCTGAGATTTTAAGAGAGGTTGTTGAATGCATTGTTTCCATTCCTCCTCTTAAACACTCCCTTGTCATTAATTTGACTTGTCTGAAAGGCAGGCTTCAGACTTCTAACTAATGAATGGAAATGATTATGTGAAAAATAGGAAGATGTGTGTTCTGAGTATTGCTGCTTAAAAACACCCCAAAACTTAGCTGTTGAAACAATGACACCATTTCTTTTGCTCGTGGATCTGCCATCCAGGCCATGTTTGGTGGGGAACCCTTTTCTCTGCTTCACTTGGCATCAGCTGGACAGCTCAAGGACTGGAGACAGGGATCATCTGCGGCACCTTCCCACCCAGTGCTGGTGGTCGATGCTGCCTATCAGCCAAGATCTCATCTGGAACATCTGCCTGTGGTCTTTCTGTGTGACTGCCTATCTTCCTTACAGCATGACAGCTAAATGTCAAGGGTTAGGGTCCCAAGAAAAAGAAAGCCAGGTGGATTAAGCAGCCTCAGAAGCCATGTGGTCTCACTTCCATCATACTCTTTTAGTCATGGCTTTCATGAAGTTCTGCCATGTTCAAGAAGAAGAAATGGGTGTAGATCCCGCCTCTTCTTGGGAGAACGTCAACATCACTTTGTAAAGAAAGAATGTGGGATGGATACATTGGTGTAGCCATCTTTAAAAAATACAACTTTTCATAAATTAGGTTTTGTTAAACATGTAGGACTGTCAATATGAAAAAAATGCTGGAAGAAATTGCTAAAAGAATAGGGACTGACTAAAACATAGGTTTAACAAAAATAACTGTTCAAAGAATCTCATTTTGTCAAAAAATCTACTCTCATATCAGATAGAAATACCCAAGGAAGGTAGGAAAAAGCCTTGTGAAGTTAATTCTAGGTTCGTGCCTAATTCAAAGCAAAAATCTTTAGAGGTGGGAATTCCCTAAACATATGTAAGATGGTTCATTTAGGCTGATCACATCTTCAGCAGTTGCCAAAGATCTTATACCAGATGTTAACATTCTAGTTTCTATCAAAGAGCTATGCTGGGTATTTTTTCATTATTTAATATAAGAACAATGGAAATGAACTTTTAGGAAGTTCCTTCCCCATAGACTCTAAAGTTAACCAGACACAAATTGAGAAAGATGGAAACATTTTAGAGAAATACTGTTTACTGAGTATCCAGCCTCAGTAGATGTTGGACTTCAACCTTGAGAAACTTAAAAGCTAATGTTAGGATTTGTGCAACATATGACTCCAAAAATGAGAATCTTGTCTTCTTTATATAAGGAGGTAATGACAGTCTTCCACATCTCTTTGAGCAACTTCTCTAGTTATGTGATAAATTTGCATTTAGCCCATTGTACACTGTTCTACAGTCTTTTTCACAACAAAAGTACTGTGCATATTAGATAGTTCAGAGTTAATCACAAATTTATGCTACCTCAATGCTTTCTGAATTCCAAAATGTGTTCACATCCATCATTACATTTGATACAGCAAATCTGAAAGCAGGATAGAATCATTATCCCCATTTTTCATATGAGGACCTAAGAGGCAAGTCACAGTGATGGAGTACCTGGGGCAGTCATGCCACAACTGTACTTCTTGTCTACCTCTCTTTTCTGCCAACCTTGTGATTTTAAGTATTATAGCAAACTCCCTGATCAATGCATAGATAGAAAGCAAGGTCTTCCCTATTTTAGTCTGTAGGAAATAGCACACAGCTGTGTTTGTGATCAGAATGTAATGGTTGCATCAATGTGGTACAGAGAAGTAAGCATTGGAATAGGACTTAGGGATCTGATGACTCCTTCTTATCCTGGCTCTGCTGCTCATTGGCACCCTTTGATGTGCAAAATAAAGGAGGATACATATTAGATAAGTCTCTAAGATTATTTTTAGTTCTAAGTGTCTACAATATGTAATAGAATTGAAAAAAATAGAGTAATTGATATTGACAACCTTTAAAGAAGTCAAGTAGGTAGGTAGGAATGAAGTTGTCATATGATTGTTTTTCTAATAGCATTAAAAGGGGACATTGCCAATAGGAAGTTTGAGTAAAGTTATAAAACAGAAACATGGAATGAAGAAATTTAAGGAGTTATTTATTTATTCATTCAACAGATATGTATTGAGCACCTAGTATGTTCCAGTGCTGTCCTTGTAGAATGGCACAAAAAATTCTCTGTCTTCATGGAGCTTATATTCTAGTGGGAGAGAAGAGCATGTACAATATATGCATGTCAAATAATTAAAATTGCTATGGAGGAAAAGGGGGATTGGAAGTGCTGGGGCTAGAAGTGATTGCAGTGATACATTGTTGATGAGGATAGGTCTCACTGTGAAAGTGATGTCTGAGCAAAGACCTGAGGAAAGCAGGACGCCATTTGTGCTCATACCTGGGAGAAGAGCTGTCCAGACAAAGGAGTGTGGTTGGAGAGGTGTGAGCTACAGGGAGGGGAAGGGATCAAGTCAGAGAGAAAATAGTGTTTTGTAGGATGTTTGGAGCTTGAAGGCTTTTTAAAAAATACCTCTAATATGAATATATCTCAATAAAGCCATTATTTTAAAAAGTACCTCTAGCTTTCATTTTGTTAATAGAGTAGGAATAGAAAGACAGGGAGCAATTGTAATCTTCTAAGCTGAAGATGTTTACCTGGACCAACTGGTAGCAGTGGATAGAGGTGGTGAGAAATAATTACATTATATATAAATGAAAATCAAATCCATAGGATTTGCTGACTGGTGAGGGCAGGGATGACTGAGGTTTTTGTCCTGAGAAACTGGGTGGATGGAGTTGCCTTTACTCAGAGAAACCTGTGAGAAAGCAGTTTTGGCTATGTGTGTGTATGAGGTGGGTTGTGCAGTGGATTAACAGGCAAAGGGTATGTGCAAAGGCAACAAAAAAATGAAAGCATTCATTATTAATATGGTAATATTATTTTACTTTCCAAGAGGATTTGAAAAGGCTTATCATCAAATGTATAGATAAAGATGGGAACCATTTAAAAAGAGTAAAAGGTTAAAATCAAGTCTGACAACCAAGAAGTGAAAGATGAAACATTCTTCCAGACTGTTTCTGGATGAGATGGGTGGAGATGGCTAGCCGGGGCAGAGAGGACTCATGGCAGGGGGCAGACCAGGTGGTCCCACACCCACATTCATGTATGGATAAACCAAAGGAGGAACAACTGGGAAACAAGACAGACTGCACATCCCATGGTTCCAGGGTGGGGAAATAAAACCTCAAAACTTCTGGCTATAAAACTCTGTGGGGATTGCAGCAACAGGAGAAACTCCCAGTCTCACAGAAGAGTTTATTAGAGAGACCCACAGGGTCCTAGAATATACACAAGCCCACACAGCTGGGAATCAGCACCAGAAGGGCCTGATTTCCTTGTGGGTATGGGGGGAAGTGACTTAAAGTGGGGCAAGAGCGGAGTAAGTTGCATTGTTCCCTCTCTGACCCCCTCCCACAACCAGTGCAACAATGCAGTGAAGTGGATTGCCCCATCCTGGTGAATACCTTAAGGCTCCAGCCCTTATAATATAACAGGTGCAAGAAGACAAAGAAATATGGCCCAAATGAAATAACAGGTCAACACTCCAGAAAAAGAACCGAGTGACTAAGATATAGCCAACCTATCAAATGCAAAGTTCAAAACACTGGTAATCAGGATGCTCACAGAAATGTTTGAGTACAAACAGAAAATAAAAGAAGAAGTGAAGGCTATATAAAGTTGAATAAAGAAAAGTATACAGGGAACCAACCTCAAAAGCAAGGAAATGAGGACTAAAAACATTGATTCAGAACAGAAGAAAGAAATAAACATCCACCTGGAACAAAATGAAGAAACAAGTATTCCAAAAAAGGAGGAGAGGCTTAGGAACCTCTGGGACAACTTTAAATGTTCCAACATCTGAATCATAGGGATGCCAGAAGGAGTAGAGGAAGAGAAAGAGATTGAAAACATATTTGAAAAAAATAATGAATGAAAACTTCCTCAGTCTGGCAAAGGGAATAGACATGCAAGTCCAAGAATCTCAGAGAGCCCCAAAGAAGGTGGACCCAGGAGAAACACACCAAGACACATCATAATTATATTACCCAAGATTAAATATAAGGAGAGAATCTTAAAAACAGCAAGAGAAAAGCAGAGCATTACTTACAAAGGAGTATTCATAAGACTGTCAGCTGATTTCTCAAAAGAAACTATAGGCAAGAAGGGGCTGGAAAGAAGTATTTGAAGTCATGAAAAGCAAGGACTTACATCCAAGATTACTCTATCCAGCAAAGCTATCATTTAGCATATAAGGATAGATAAAGTGCTTCCCAGACAAGGTAAAGCTAAAGGAGTTCATCATCACCAGGCCCTTATTACATGAAATGTTAAAGGGCCTTATGTAAGAAAAAGAAGAATATCAAATTTATGAACAGTAAAATGACAACAAACTCACAACTATCAACGACTGAACCTAGAAAACAAAAACAAACAGCAAACAACTGGAACAGAGAGAGAATCACAGAAATGAAGATCATGTGGAGGGTTATTAGTAGGCATACAGGGGTTGGGGGCGAGAATGGAGGGAAAGGTACAGGGAATAAGAAGCATAATTGGTAGGTACAAAACAGACAGGGGAGGTTATGAACAGTATAGGAAATGGAGAAGCTAAATAACTTAGATGTACATCCATGAACATGAAATAAGGAGGGAGAATCCCTAAGACAGGAGGGATGCAGGGTAGAGGGGGATAAAGGGGGAAAAAATTGGACAACTATAATAGCATAATCAATAAAATATACTTAATAAAAAGGAAAAAACCTTAATTTTTCTCCTGGAGAGTAGACTTACAAGAGACAGCACCTTAAATTTCACAAATTAGTAGGCTTTTTTTTTTTACAATGAAAATGTATTGTGGTGGAGGGATTCAGCAAAAAGTAAAAACAACTCCTGGACATGGACAATAGTGGGGTGATCATGGTGGGGAAGGGTATATAATGGGACTAAATGATGATGAAAAAATGCAATAAATGTTTTTTCAAAAATAGAAAAAATAAAATTAAGGGGGTTTGTCTCCTGGGGGAAAAAATGTACTTCTTTGAATCAAAGAAAAAAAGAAAAACAGTTAGCTTTTCAGAATGATTTCTAGGGAAAGAAAGGATGAGGGCTCATACCATGACTCAGGGCAAGAAAAAAATGGATGGAGAGAAGGGCATAAATTTGAGGATGATTTAGGAAGTTATAGTAGCAAGCTTGATAATGTGGAAGGTAAAGAAGAGAAAGGAAAATAGATTATGTGCAGGTTTCTGGTTTGAGTAACTGTGGTGAATTGCTGTATCAATAATTTAATAAAAAATGAGAAGACTTCTATTAATCATTTATGACACACAAAGCTTTATGCTAACTATACTTAATACATTTTTCAGACATTTAAACTATCAACACATGAAGGAGAAGTTTTTATTGTTTCCATTTTATAGATAATGAACCTGGGATTCAGAGAGATGAAATGCTTTACCCAAGGTAACATAACCCATGAACAGAATAGCTGGGAATTGAACAAGGGTCTAATTGATTCCTCACCTGATAAGCACTCCCATCCCCAACATTAAATTAATGTTTTTAAAAGCAGTATAAATGGAAAGATAAAATTAGTTTAGGACATATCGAATCATCAGTGAGGGAAACAAAGAAAAGAGAAGCTCTCAGATTGAATTTTGGACAGTGTATAGTTAATGGATCTTAATAATCACTGAAGTTTTAAGAAAAAGGATATTGAATATATAAGAGGCTTTCCCCTGTACTTGTGTTTGGATACTTGATATACTTATCAATGCAGTAAATCATACACATTAAACACAACTAGAATAAAGAAAATGTGATGCACTTTTGGCATCAAAAATCATAGGTTTGATTTTGTCATTTTAACTCAGTGAGTATCTGTTGAGTGTTCACTATGTGCAAAGCATATTGATGCTACATTTTTACCTACTTTAACTTTTTGATGTGTCTATAATTTCAGTAGTGCTTGGGAGAACTGAGACCTAAAAGATGCTTAATTCTCTAAACAGATCTTTGAGCTCATACTAGTTCCGGAAATATCAGGAGTCATTTATGTTCCTCTGTTTTTCATCAGGTCATTACTGTATGTTTGTTGAGGAATTTGTTCTTGAAGAAAGTATCTCCAGGTGTGGTTAGGAGTGTTTGGGGTAGAGGTAAACTGAGCTGCCAGAGGAAAAGCAGAGGGCCTTTGTGAGGGGAGAGAAAAGGACATGCCTCCCACTGAGAGGGAAGCAATTGCTCATGGTGTCACTTCTCCCTGGCATTCAGCCACGAGGAGGGCCATGGACCACAATGAAATAAATTCTGCCAGCTGCCTAGCTGCTCTTCTCTGTCCTCCAAAGAAGCACCACAGCCATATTCACTCTGAGATGGTAATAGAGCTTCATTTCCCATTTGAAGAGCAACTGAATGGTTTCCTAGTAGCCATGGTTATACTTTCCCCAGTGAAAGCTAAGCCACGCCTTAAAGATTCTAAAAGGTACAGAAGAATGTACTGTTAAAATCTCCTAAAAATGCAATAATGGTTTACCTTAGCACCATGCCCCATGTACATATTACTTCCTTTCTAATGTTATTAATTATTATCCAAATACAGATATGGGCTTTCTTTTTTAAAATTATTTTATTGTTTACGTACAGTTGTCTGTGTTTATCCCACACCCACCCTCTAAAAAAAGTGAAATCAGATTGTTGAGAGTGACCATTCAACATAAAGTTTGTACATTGCATAAAAATGTGTTTTTCACACAGTAAAATACATTCCCTTTGTGCTCATTGTAATTCACTTTATAGTGACTTGCTTAATAGCATAACATATATCATTTATACTGCTATCCTTCATGCTTTTAAACTGTAATATCCTTTCCTCAATGACTACTTGTCAATTTCACTGATCTAGATTTGATTTCATAAATTAACTAGGCCAATTAAGTAGAGAGTTATCATTAGAATAAGAAGTGGAAGCAAATAAATATTAATCTCCCATCTCTGAATGTCGGTATTCAACACAACTTTGATCACACTTGAATACTACTTAATGGAAAAAATGCATCCCTTTGTTGTCAATTTAGTACTACCCAATTTATATTTATGAGTATTTTTCATTCATTTTCTATTCTGCATCTATCTATATTTCTTTTGGGCAGTTATATTTCTATTTTGTCAATATAAAATGTGGGGAATAAAATTTTAATGTTTCATAAAAATTAGTGGCAATGTCTAAAAATATGTGGGGAATGAGCAAATACAGAATTTCATTATGTAAAGATCTGGACTTTGCCTATTTGCTTCACTTTCCTTCTGGTCCCTTTTCCTGGGGGACATTTCTTTCAGAAATGTGGGGCCCACATCCTGTATGTAGTACACCAGATTGCCCACTATACAGTTTTTCATATGGCTGTAGTCATTTTGCCCTCCTCAAAGACTTTTGGGAACCACTCAGAAGTGCCAGTGCTTGACAGAGAAGAATATTTTTAAATGAAGTCCGTAGTAAGGAGTGCTCCTTTTTAAAAACTTAGAGTTACGCATTTTTTCCTCATTGCTCATTGAAATGATTCTTCTGATACTATTATCATGAATCTTGCTTCATCTTCCTTGGAGATGAAAAAGAGTTTAGTTTGTCAGTACCCTTTTCATAAAAATATTTGATGTACATGATGTGATTACAAAATCACCCTTTAGACTTTGTTTCCCTCTGCATTTGTGAACATTAACATCTTGTCTTTTTTTCTAGACCCTATTCACAACCTTTCATCTTTTTGGGAGGGTGAAAGAAGTTGCTCCTCTTAAAACCTTTTCAATCTCTCCCTCCTTAAATATGGAACCATTAGGCTGCTGTGGTAAAGGCGCATCTTCCCCAATTGTCTCTGAACATGTCCCCATCCATGAGAAAACCAACTTGGGATTCCTATGTATCAGTGTTAACTCTGCCCACTGCTCATCCATAACTTTGAATGGAGGTAACATAATCATATCACACACATTCACACTTGTGCTCACACTTACACTCACATACTCCCTGACAGTCACATTAAGTAGCTCATGCAACATTTTGGGACCCATGAGGGGAGATAAAACTGGGTTTACATTTTGCCACTTGTTCTGATTAGATACTTTGCCTCTAAAAGCTGGCAAATCAGAGCTTTTTAGTCTCTTCAAGTTCACTTATCCCTTGCAGCCCTTCAAGCCTCAGTAGTTTCACCATAGTAATAATTTTTCACTAAGAATTTTAAACAAGACTTTGTCATTGGACATCCTTTGAAATAGTTAGCTTTGCTTCACTATTTTTTGTAACTTGCCAAAATCACAAATAAAAGGGTCTGTGTCCTCTAATGCTTCTTTTCTGGTCATTATCTTGAAAAATATGCAGAGTCTGGTCCAAGTAGAGTGCTCCCCAAACCTTGCTGTTACTTTGAGAATAGTTTTAATGAGGCTTGCAGCTGAGCCAAGCTCTCCTGATGGGTTATTATTTGGGCATGTGGAAGCCCCAGTGATTGATCTGTGTGGGGGAACTGGCAACACTCACATGCCCTCTGGGTAGAGGCAGAGTCTCCAGCAGGAAAAATTAGGGAAAGAGAAAAAAAGGAAAGGAAATCTTTATCGCCCATCTCCTAGCATTTTATGGCAGTGTTATGGTGAACTGGGAGATGGATTTGTATATTCATGGATTTTGCACCACTTTTAGCACTAATAACATTAAATCAACCTTAAACTTCATGCCAAATGTGCTCTAAAAGAGGGAATAATGGTAATTTTTGTTGACTTTAGTAAAGCATCAAAAGTTACACTGGAAACACATAAAATGCTACAATGCAGAGGTCACAATTATGCTAATATCATGATAATATAAAATATTAAGTCACCAAAATGACAGGATTTACAACCAGCTATCCTCAGTCCCCAGAAATCTTAGCGGTAAGCTCATGGTAAACACAACAGCCTGTCCTCCCAAGGAGTCTGATTACAAATTTAAATATGTATATGATTAGAACTCTGCCAGTCTCCCAGCCCTAGAGACTGATGAAGTAAAATTTGATTTATATCGTACCTGAAATCTATCGTGTTGAATTCGCTCTGTATTGCAGAACTGCTACCAGGTCTGATGGATTCTGTGTGTTTAGCAAGTTGCTTATGGGAAAAACAGGGACTACTATTAATGACCATGACTAGCCCTGTAATCACATGAACTAAAACATAAACATTGCTACAGAATAGTCAAATATTGGAAGGTGACACAGTGGTGAATGGAAAAGGCAATATGTGTGTTACCATTTTTTTTAATATCCTTACTTCTGTTCTAAGGTCCAGGATTACAAAGGCTTTAACTCTGAGCCTTAATCTCATGCCCTTCAATTTACTTTTAACACTGTGGCCCTGATCACGTTAAAGTCTCTCCTTTCACGGAGTTTTTTGCACATAGTAAGTGTCTGTGGCCACAGTTGTCAAGCAAGGTAGAGCCATGGTGATGATGCAGCTTTCTCAATTACCCTCATTTCTGGCCAGATAACACTGACTTTTGTTTGACTCAACCAATGACATTATAGCAATAAAAGGCATAGGAAAATAAGCATGCAGTGAAAGTATACCACTCTTAGACACCAATGCTCTTCAATATTTCTTCATGCTGAGGTCCTTATTTCAGCTAATTTTGTTATGCCCACTCCAGTCAGCAAATGCATGTTTATAAGGGATGTGCTTTTCCTTTTCAATATTAAAGTCACGCATGTTGTCTGAAGTAGTAATGTAGCTCACTCTGGCTAGGGTGATGAACATATATGCTTAATCACCACATATATATGTATCTATTACTATAAAGTCTACTGTATATCATATGTATAAATAATGTTTTTATTGGTGCTGTCATCTCTCATTAGTCTCTACCAGCAAAATGTGGCCTAGCCTCACCCCCAAACTGTGATGCTACCAGCGGGGAGAAGAGGCCGTGCTCACCTGGATGCTTATCTAGGCCACCCCTTACCCACCGGCCACATCATTAATGCTGCAGCCATTGATGACAATGAAATGAAACAAGTTGCCTCCAAAGGAATTCCTATTCCTGTGCCATTAGAAAGTGTTGTAAAGCTATGTTTTTAAAGTGCAGCTCACAATCCCTAGAGGTTATAGCAAAGTTCTTACAAGGAGTTGGCAGCGTCCGAAGAACACTGAGGCTCTGTGGGCACTTTCCCTCGGTCAATCCCTCCATCTTAGCGAGAGCCAATCAATATTTCTTGATCTCCAATTTTGTGCGAAACCCTGCTTGTGCTTAACCCTTCTGGCAATCCCCTTCTTTCTCAGCTCCGTCTTTCTGGGACAAAAGGAATAGGTTCTTTCTCTTAACAGGATAGAACTTTTGAACACATTTATTTTCTTCGATTCATGAAGAATTGGTTGGGGTTTGAGGGTTTCAATCATATGTGTGTATATATATAGCATGGAAAAGACATTTCCAACATTATCAAAATTATATTTGTTTCTAAATAAATGGATTTGTTTTGCCCCTTTTCTCAGGAGGCTTGAGTTGGCTCTCTTCCCAAACACAACCTTTCAGATAATAAATTCCTTTTGAAAAGAAGCACGAAACCCTTTTGATGTTGTAAATAGAATATGTAGTCAGAGAGAAAGGATCATGTAATTGCAACACAAAGCCTGAGAGAGGTATGTGGGATAAAGTAGATACTATTATTTACTCAACAGTTAATAGTGCATCATGAGTTTATATTAGAAGCTGTATTTTTACTAAATATTTTAATAAGCACTGCCAGTTTTTGTCCTATCTACTTGCCTCTAATGCAGCTGTCGTTGATGTAGTGATATATAGACATCCATTTGCAAGTGCATTTCAACAAGAGAGTCAGTGAGGGTACAGTGAGCTACTGCTATCATGAGTCTTTAAACAATTTTTATAAAGCAAATTGTAGTCTGGGATTAGTTCTGAAAAGGCAAAAAGTATCAGCATTCTGTGGAATTCCTCAGGAACTACCGTTGCAGTTCATTCATTCTCTCTCTCTCTCTCTCTCTCTCTCTCTCTCTCTGCCTCCCCCTACCCCTCTCCCTCCCTGTCTCTCCTTGCCTCTCCCCTACCCACTTTCATTTTCCCTCTTTTCCTTCCACTTTTCTCCTCCTTCCTCTCAACTGTCCCTATGATCATCTAAGCACACACTGGAAAAAATTCACTTCTCAGGATGTCCTGTTATCTTTCCCACTGTGACCCTCTTCCCCCAAGTTCCATGTTCTGTTTTTGGCAGGCGTTTTAAAACTCTGATGACATAAACCTCACCATGTCGATGTGGCAGTTTGGCCCAACACATCAGTAAATGTCACAGAGGTGTCAGCCCTTTACATCATAACTGCAGTTCATTTTTCCGCATTGACAGTGATGTTTATACCGGGCAAGGATTAGAATGGGCATATTTCCAGATCTTAATTACATCAGGCATAAGGATGAGCAACAGCATTTTTCTTTGGGGGAGAGGAGAGGCGGAGGGAGGAAGAGTGGGGAGAGTAATGCTGAATTTGGCCATCTAGAGCCTCATGTGTCCCCGTTTATCAAGAGATAATAGGATTAAGCTAAGCTATGGGACTTCTCTGGCTAATGCTGCCTTCAGCAGGGGTCTAATAAGGATAGATATAATTGGGTAAATGGCGAATAAGAATGAAGAAATACAGACTATAAGCACAATGCTTAGGAATAAATAATGACAAATTGGATTTTGTCCAATCTCTGCAGACTTGGTTGGAATCTGGCATCCCACACTGAATTATAAGGGGTAACATCTATCTTTCTTCTTGCCTAACTTGTCTCCATTCATTGCAAATATCAGAACATATCCTCTCAAGTTTAACTGGAGTCTATCAGTACTGCTCATTTGAAATCAAATAGGAACTCTTAAGGATTCAAATAGGGTTAAAGAAACAAAGTAAATTAAGTGCCTAAAAACAAATGTGACACAAATTAGAGTTTGTTTCTTTGACCCTTATCCACTTACAGAATTTACCCCATTAACAGCTGGAAATTTATTTTCACTTTCTTCACCTCTCTAAGAGGAAAGCAAACATATAACATAGCCCCAAAGGAGTAATTAATTAGATCATTTACTGACATGGATTTGAATAGTTTATTTAAATACAATTGTGTTATTTATTTATTTTACAACATTATGCAGAAGGTTGAAACTCCTGTTCTAATTTGCACTTAGCAAGGCTCTCTGAAAAAAATATCACAGTGAAGAAATAAACAAAGAACCCGTGATCAAAGGGCCACGTTCAGGAATGCATAAAAGAATTTCACCAGGATGAGTGTTTCCGTGATTAAAAAAATAAGGATTGGTTGAGTTGGGGTGGAGGAAGATAACAAGACTGTTTGTATTCCCATAGGCATATTTTAACAAATATAATGAGTTCATTGATAAGCTGCTATGTAAATAAGGTGAGGGAAATTTTAAAAATAAAGGATGCCAATCTAGGTAAAAAAAAGTGTAAAGAATATGCCGATTATCACAACAAAATGAAGGCTGCTTTTGAAAATAGTGGAAAAATCATGAACTTGTAAGCATATTTTAAAAAATAACTGAGCAACCTCATAAATAACAGTCAATTTTTCTCAGAAAAAACATGAAAGTTTATTCAAGTATATTTTCACAGATTGGAAGTGAAAGTGGGAAATTAGTTCAACAAAGAGGACTATTGAATCTATTCTAAAAGGAAGTTGGTATTGAAAAAGATATGCAATGTGAGATGTTCATATTCAATATCTTTAGGTAAGTAAACAGCCTTATAAATGCTTGTATAAACCATTTAGATGTTTTCATTCAGTGGCCTTTTAGGCACATCCCTGATAATACTACCATATACACCCCTGTATTCCTCCAGCCTGTGAGATTATACTGCTCTGGTCGCTCAGAGTGTAGAACCCAGAAAAATCTCTCCCCAGTGCTATTATCCCACAGAGACTTTAAAGATTAGAACAGTTGAAGAACTATGAAGGAACTGGTCTGGCATTTCAAAAAGGGAGTGGAAAATAGGTGTAGTCTAAAGCTCATAATTTTAAGAGATCTGAGGAGCAGAAAACACTCCACCTACCCTTCACCCCAAAGCCTTTTTTTTCTTCTCTCTGTCCTATGTTGTGTTTTTCCTCCTGTAGACATGTCTGTCTACTGGCCCCTCATCCCTCTCCCTCATACACCCACGTGTGACTCACTGTCTCCCTCTGTCAGATCAGAATGCCAAGGGACTGCTTCTACCTTTTTACCTTTTCTCTCTCCACTTTTTCTCAACCATTGTGCTTCTTTCCTTTTTCAGTTTCTCTCCCTTGCACTCAGTTGGAACTAAGGAATTATTCTGGTATTGGCTAACATTTTAAAAACATGACAATTATACAACTAAATTAAAACATTTTCATGAATATATAAATCATCTTTTAAGAGGTTGTCAGATATTCCATATTTTTTTAGCAAAATTAGAACACTAGATGAAAATACTTGTTTTGTGGTCTACTTGGGAAAGGCAGAGGAAGCTCTGAGACAGCAATTTGCCCTAAGGGTGTTGTTTGATTTTGGAGCCTTGATTTTACAGTCATGTGTTGCTCAGAGATGGGATACATTCTGAGAAGTGTGGTGTTAGGTAATTTCATCATTGCTCGACCATCATCAAGTACATTTACACAAACCTAAATGGCACAGCCTGCTACATACCTAAACTCTGTGGTACAGCCTAGTGCTCCTGGTCTACAAACCTGCATAGTACGTTGCTGTTCTGAATACTGTGGGCAATTTAATATGTTGCACTATCACATTACAATGGCTATATCATTGGTAGGTAATAGGAATTTTTCAGGTCCATTATGTTTGTGGGACCAACATCCATATGTAGATCATCATTGATCAAAATGCCATTATGCACCCTAGCTGGTGTAGCTCAGTGGACTGAGTGTGGGCCTATGAACCAAAAGGTTGCTGGTTCGATTCCCAGTCAGGGTACATGCATGGGTTACAGGCCAGGGCCCAGTAGGTGGTGTACAAAAGGCAACCACACACTGATGTTTCTTTCTCTCTCTTTCTTCTTCCCTTTCCCTGCTCTCCAAAAATAAATTTAAAGAAATATTTTTAAAAAAGAAAATGTCATTATGCAGTGCATGACTACATATTTTTATAAAAAGTTTTGGGTAAATGACCAATTTAGGCTGAAATAGGGTATTAAACTATGCAAATTGTATGAGATTTCCTAAAATTTAGGAAAAAGTGAGTGGAAAAATGACATGGTCACTGAGTGGCTCAGCTAAGTGCTCTGGTTGCAGCCCCTGCAGGTTAGTCTGGCCTGCCTGGAACCCACATCAGTGTTGCTGTGGGTTTTGATTTGCTTTGACTGGAAAACCAGGATATTTTACTAGGACTACAGTTACAGAGTTATCACCTTTATTATCTTGAGCAAAAGAACCACCAAATGCAATTGACTTCTCCTATAACATATGGAGAACCTAGTAAATGAACTGGGACCTGAGTTTTCATTATGTTCCCAAGTAATGTCAGTGTGACTCATGCACAGTGCACAAAATGCCCTCAACACAGCAGACACTTCACCTAATGAGAGATTATGGCATCCGATCAAGTCATTCCCAGGGGCTGAAGTAGCTTCACCACTAGAGAGGTGATAGGGTTATGAAACTGCCTATGAGAACTGGTTGTCACCTCATCTGTTCCCTGTCACCTCCATGAACTAGGTACCTCTTTTAAACAGCTTTCTCTTCCTCAGAACATGTGCCTCTTCTCCATCAGAAGTCAGCTATGACTGGCCTTCTCCTTGATGGTGACAGCCATCCAGGTTATTCCCACGAGAGATGCCCTCCTACCAGTAGTCACACCTTCAAAAAAACTTTCATGTTTCTGGAACTTTATACATTTTTCCAAGTTACACTAGGTAGTTCCATGCTACATTTTCATTCAACAAATATTTATTAAATGCCTACTGTATGCCAGGCATTGTTTCTGGGCACTAGCAATACAGCAGCAGACACAAAATACAAAAATTCTGCTTTCATGGAATTTATATTTCAATAAGGGGTGTTAGACATTAAATGATAATAAATAGGAGAATCATATGGAATGCTGAAAGGCAATAAATTCTATGAAGAAAAGTAAAGTAAGAAAACAGGTATGGGGCCACGGCAACCAGCGCATCCCGGCGCCTCCTCTGCGGCAGTCGCGCCTCGCGCAGTGCCGCAGCGCACGCCCGAGTGGCCGATCGCTGCTTGCCGCGGCCGGCGCCACCCTCGCGGGCTGTGGCTGCCCTGCGTGGCTGCGGGCGCCTCGGTGCCCCTGTGCTCCGAGTCGGTGTACCGTACGGCATGGGATAAGACGCAACCATGGTGCACCGAGATCGCCTCCGCAGGATGAGGGAGTGGTGGGTGCAGGTGGGGCTGCTGGCGGTGCCCCTGCTTGCAGCCTATCTCCACATCCTGCCTCCCCAGCTCTCCCCTGCTCTTCACTCCTGGAAGTCATCGGGCAAATTTTTCACCTATAAGGGCCTACGCATCTTCTACCAAGACTCCGTGGGTGTGGTTGGA
Source organism: Phyllostomus discolor (assembly GCF_004126475.2). NCBI lineage: Eukaryota > Metazoa > Chordata > Mammalia > Chiroptera > Phyllostomidae > Phyllostomus > Phyllostomus discolor. Next base: position 134,552,045 of record NC_040903.2, on the reverse strand, counting down.
AGTCCAGAGATAGTCGTGCTGTTACATGGCTTCCCGACATCCAGCTATGACTGGTATAAGATTTGGGAAGGTCTGACACTGAGGTTCCATCGAGTGATTGCCCTCGATTTCTTAGGCTTTGGCTTTAGTGACAAACCGAGACCACACCACTACTCCATATTCGAGCAGGCCAGCATCGTGGAGGCGCTGCTGCGGCATCTGGGGCTCCAGAACCGCAGGGTCAACCTTTTGTCTCACGATTATGGAGATATCGTCGCTCAGGAGCTTCTCTACAGGTTCAAGCAGAATCGATCCGGTCGGCTTACCATAAAGAGTCTCTGTCTGTCAAATGGAGGTATATTTCCTGAGACCCATCGTCCTCTGCTTCTCCAAAAGTTCCTCAAAGATGGAGGCGTGCTGTCACCCATCCTCACACGACTGATGAACTTCTTTGTATTCTCTCGAGGCCTCACTCCCGTCTTTGGGCCATACACCCGGCCGTCTGAGAGCGAGCTGTGGGACATGTGGGCAGGGATACGCAACAACTAAGTCGATAACTTAGTTATCGACAGTCTCTTACAGTACATCAACCAGAGGAAGAAGTTCAGAAGACGCTGGGTGGGAGCTCTGGCCTCGGTCACTATTCCTATTCATTTTATCTACGGGCCCCTGGACCCGGTGAATCCCTACCCGGAGTTTTTGGAGCTGTACAGGAAAACGCTGCCGTGGTCCACAGTGTCGATTCTGGATGACCACATTAGCCACTACCCACAGCTAGAGGATCCCATGGGCTTCTTGAATGCATATATGGGCTTCATCAACTCCTTCTGAGCTGGAGAGAGTAGCTTCCCTGTATTACCTCCCCCGTTCCCTTACCTGTTGTGTACTCCATTTAGAAAGAAATGCCCAAAAGAGGTCCTGGCCACCAAACACTCTTCTCTCACAAAGGTCCACCTGACTCACACTGGTGAACAGCACACAGTAAAAAGCCAGTAGAAGCTCCGACTAAGGGCGACTGAGTAGTCCACCTCCCGTTCCTCTGACATCCGATCAAATGTATAGACTTTCCTTTGTGTTGTTAGGAAGTTCCACTGAGCACTCCTACTCACAGTTGCAGACAGACAGACATGCTTTTGCACAAAAGTCTTGACATTTCTGTGGACTTTGCTGAAATATTTAGTAGTGCTCATGCCTGGCCAAGCCCCAGTTTCAATCTTACAGTAAAGGACGAGGAGACGGTGCCTGCTCACCTCTCCTTGGATGGCTTTGAGGGCACTTGCTTTTTTACGTTTTCTAAGCAGCACAGCTTCCGGGGAGACGAGTCTCCCTTGTCCTAGCTTTGAGTTAGTTTCATCAGTCGTATCTAATTATAGACATTGTGTCAACATAGATTTTTGTTTAAGTGATGCAGTATTCTAAGACTTTTGTTTAATGATGCAGTATTCTAAGACTTTTGTTTAATGATGCAGTTATTCTAAGTATACTTTAAGACTATGATTTACTTACACATACTATGTATATTGTAGGAGGGTACTAAACCAGCAGACACTTACTCTGGCAGCATAGTGAACCTTATTAAACACAGTTAACTTCTGAGTAAGTTGAACTCAATCCAAACTATTTACAAAATTTCTTAAAACTCACAGGACATTAAAGACCAACAGCATCTATGCCAGAGGTTTACTGTTATTAGCTGGGAAGGCCCATTGTAACAGCAAATAACAGTCTGACTCGCATACCTCAGTGCTCTGAAGCGTGGCCCTCCTGCACTAGCGTGGAGGGGAGGGGAGCACCGTACAGTCCAAGTGACCGTGCTGAGTGGACACTGATTTCTGATTGCCTGGCTCCTCCCTGGTTGTCCTAGAGAGGCCTCCTCACGTAGCTCCTCAATTCCTGTACTTTACAGACAGGAAAGTTCCAGAAACTTTAAGAACAAATTCTGAAAGGCCTATGAGCAAATGGTGCTGAATTCTTTTTTTTTTTTTAAAGCCACAGATTTCATTGTTTAGGTCCAAACAGTATTATTAAGTGATTATTTTAAATTCTTCTTTTTAAAATTAGCAACTTCAAGTATAACAACTGAAAGTGGAATAAGTGTTTATTTTCTATTAATAAAAATGACTTTTGACAAAAAAAAAAAAACAGATATGGAGTTGTCATGGATGGCATGGTTGCAGTTGTGAGCAGTGAGCGGGGAGGAGGACTGGGAGTGGTCAGTAGACACTGTGGCAGGAGAGGCTCATGTGTCTATTCCCAAAGACTAAATTAGTGTCTGGCTCACAATTATCAGTTGCTAAATATTGTGTTGGCCAAAAAGTTCATTTGTTTTTTTCCATGAGATGGCTCTAGTAGCACTTAATTGTCTTTAACTTCATTCCAGACAATTTTGTTAGATTGTATTGTGTGTGACAGCTGTCGTATCAGCATGAAAAAATATCATAAAAAATTATCAAAGTTGGTGAATTTTTGTTTAGCCATTTTAATACTGAGTATGGAAGAAAATACACAACATTTTTGGCACATTATGCTTTATTATTTCAAGAAAGGTAAAAGCACAACTGAAACGCCAAAAAAGGGATTTGTGCAGTGTATGGAGAAGGTTCTGTGATGGATCAGATGTGTCAAAAGTGGTTTGCAAAGTTTCATGCTGGAGATTTCTCACTGGATGATGCTCCATAGTTGGATAGACCAGTGGAAGTTGATAGTGATCAAATCAAGACATTAACTGAGAACAATCGAAATTATACCATCCAAGAGATAGCCAACATACTAAAAATATCAAAATCAATAAAGTTATGGGTGAAAATGAAAAATGTGTCTTTTATTTTGTGGAAAAAACTAAACGGACTCTTTGGCCAACCCAATATTTGGTGAACAAATAGTAATCTGTATTTGTCTGGTCCTTCCTCTTCCTTTGGAACATTACATCATGAAAGGGAGAACATGCTCATTCTGTTCTTACTTCCTATACTGAGTTTTACAGAACTTGGTGGGCAGAAAGCCCTGGTCAATGAGTGGCCAAATGCCTGACAAAGATAAAAATAGCCAGTGAGGACTGGTAGAATGATAACACAGGTACAATGGCTCCTCACCCAGATGCATTTATAAAAATCAATCTCACATGTTTGTCAGTGTGTGTAGGGAGATGGATATTACTTAGATGGCTTTGGATTTCAGAGTAATCAGCCAGATCACTTTCAAGCTTTCCCTGAGTTTAAATACCTGGTCAGTAAACCATCGTTAATAGAAGGGTACCTTATTAGTAAAATCATTTAGACTGAGGAATACCATCATTCCAGAGATCTTTACTGAACTGGCAGCTGGGTGTCTGCCTTTAATTGAGAGAAATAAAGGTAGTGCAGGGCCTGCTGAATTATAGGGCAGGGCACAGATCGGGGCAGGAGGGACTGTGACTGTGCTGGGCCCGTCCCAGACATAGTTTCACCGTGTGGCCCTGATGCGGCACGGAGGCGGGGAATCCAGTTCATCAGGAGCTTGAATCATCTTCAGTAAAAGCAAAACACTGTTTAATATATAAGAACAGAACTCCTGCTTTTAATATATAGAATGGATTCATTTACAAGGTTAGTAAATAGTACCACTGGGGGGTAAATAGGTATAAATGTACAACTAGAAAATACAACCCAGAGACGCATCCCAGTTCTCTCCCACACAGACAGCTTTGCCTGGCTAGGTTAGCGATAAGAATCTCTTAGGGATTGCTCAGGTGCTTAGCTTCATCTTTGTGCAAAATTGTGCAGCATTCCAAATTATCACCAAGGATCCGTCTTCCTGAAGATGAGACACCAGGAGCCACAGAGATTGGCTAAACAGAAGATGTTTTGAATGAAATGCATAGTTTAATCACATTCTACTTTCAGAAAACTACTTCATTTAAGTCAGTGCTTGCCTGGGGTAATAATTTATGCTCCACACTTGAGTAATCACCAGGAAGATTGCTCAAAACCCATCCCATCACAAACATGGCCACCAATATTCACGGCCTGAAGGGAACTTCTGAAAACTTTGGATCTACATAATCTCAGCAGCAGTCAGACCTCTGGGTTTTTTGTCACCCCCCGCCACCCTTTTAAATAGAATAATTTTATTTTTCATGCTTTGTATTAATACTTAGGAGTAGAGCTTATCATCTAATCAACAAATTTTAAAAGGTGGTACTTTTGAACATTAAAAATGCTCAGTTTTCAAAGTATATTTTTTCTCATGAAAATTGAACCCTACAAAAGGTCAACAAAAATCATTTCTTTCTAAATTTGAATTTTTTCAGAATACCTCTTTGGCCTTGGCCCCCTCCTTGTAGAAGTTATCCAAATCCATAAGAAGCACACTTGAACCTGTGATTATTCTCAACTCTGTTCTTTCCACCCCAAGAAGAATTGCCACATACCAGTGTTCAGGTTGTGTACTGAACAGGAGTGTGTCTTGTGATCTAGTTGGGTAGATGAGAAGGAGAGGGTAGGGGACAGTTATGCCAGTCACAGGCAACTAGAGCAGGTATCTACTTGGGTTCTGGGAAGCAACTCCAAGCAGAACATCGTGGCCTCACTGTGTGGTTGATGAAGTCATGTGACATACACATATAATAATATTGATATCTTTCACTTGAGGAAGGAACATAGTTTTCCAATTCTTACTAAGTCACATATGGACTGGCCACTGCTTTGGTGTAGATGCCCGTCATGGGGGGTGGACATGGACAGTTTAATGATGGCCCATTGTGAGTAGCATTTTCCCATTGTCCCCAAATTCCTGCTTTAAAAATTGTCCCTTCCTCTCAGCATCCTCAGCTTTTTCTTGATTTTCCCTCAGCTAATCTCAACCCCAAATGTGGCTTCCTTTCTTAGCTACTACTAAGGCTTGCAGAACGGACTGCGTTACTAAATTACCACAGAAGCTGGCAGTGTTCATTCAGACAATTAGTGAAATCACATATTTAAGTGGTGCAGTTCTGGACTAACAGAAAGGGGACTGAATTTGGTGGGAACACTAGACTGCTGATTCAGTAAACCTCACTGAACTGCAATGCCCGTTCTGTAATCTTAAAGGAAAATAATTGTTTCCCCAATCTTGAGTTCTGAAACTCTCAAGTTGTCTTGCTTGACTAGATGTTTAAGTTGATTCGTCAGCTCAGTCAGAGTACATCCTAGCATCCCAAATGCCTATGTCCCAGCATGCTCCGGAGCCTGGCAGATGTTTGGCAGATGTTTGACAGACACGGCCCCCCTCAGACAAGCCTCCAGATTCCCACTTTTACAGTATAATTTTTCTTCACCTAACCTTTAAACTTTCAGGTTATTAGTTACCTCATCAATCCAGACCAAACTCAGGAGACATTTCACTAACAAGAATAGAGACAAAGAATATCACTTTCCTGATACTGTTCAGCAATTTTCAAGCCGCTTGGGCCTCCTATTGGGAGACTTCATGCTTCATTTGTTTACGCTCTCAGGTGAATCCTCAGTGTGTTTTGAGGTTTTTATTCCAGTGGTTAAATTTGAAGAGGTGAAGAAAAGTCAAACTCTCCCCAATATTGCCTAGGAGGAGTCTAAAATAATTGGTACACATTGAAAAATATTTTACATCTGAGGAAGGAAGAGAAGGTTTTGTTTGCTTAAAACAGCAGAGTTTTCCTGAATTCTGGGCCAGAGAACTTAAGGAATAAATTTCCTTTTTTCTCCAAATGTAAGGGTGCTGATTTTTTTCTTAGCATGCATTGCATATATCATTTTTTAATATAATTGCCCACTTACATTTTTGTTTCATGTTTCTTCATTCCCTGAACCAAGTCCCAGACATAATGGTTAAAATTAGTGGATCATCTTTCTGAAATTATACATTTTAATTATGATTATTTGATAAGCATTTCAGACATACTCATATATCACATAAAATCAGAAATAAGTGTGTATATCAATAGCAGTTTAATCCCAAATGGAGGCTTTCTTTAAACTATTGAGGACTTGATTACAGGAGCTTTGAGATTAGAAATGAGATTTACAAGTGGCTAGAGGGAAATATTTAAATATCTTTGCTAGAGCAAATTATAGTCATTTTTAAAAAGACTTAAAATATGAGTGAACTGAGAATTTCATCTAAGATATCCTATTACTGAATTATTATTTTTTTTTGTAGTCACCTCTTCAGCTATTTAGAAAACAGCTTGATCAGAAGCAAGGAACATCTATTTTGCATTTTACAGCTAGCAAAGTAACCCTTTCGTGGAAAACAAGACTGCTAAGTAATTTCCTCTTTGAAATATATTAAACTTGAGGGTGGGCTTTTTAAAATGTATTAAAAGACTAAATAAGTTTACTTTCTAAATATCTTTGGCTCCAAAATAATGCTCAGGCACTAACCATGGAACAGTGAATAATAACTCTGATACCGCTGTGTCTGTCTTTCAGAGGTAAAGGCCTGCATGCTCTGGCTCTCCCTGCCAATCATGCTGATGTCTGCAGGCCTTTCCCACAACTCAGAGCTGTGCCCTCAAATTGCCCAGCATGCTTGTATTGCAGGGGCTTTGTACTTGCTGTTTCCACTTCCTCTGTAATAGCCCTTTGCTCAAGTCTCTGGTCAAATGTCATGTCATCAGAGGTGTTTCCCAGTCACCCCCAGAATAAGGGGCATCTCCCTTCATCCCAGCATTTCCCATTGCTTTTTGTCTACTTTGTTTCCCATAGCATTTATTGGCATATGATATAGTCTGTACTTACTTGTCTTTTGATATTGTTTATTGTCCATCTTTCCCTATCTCTCTCTTTCCAACTAAGACTGACACTTTGGTGTTGCTATATCTTGTATGTCTGCAAGTATATATTAATCAAGTGAATTTGATTCAACAGATACTAAACATTCACTATATATTAGGTACTGTTAGGTGGCATAAGAGTTACGAAACTGAGTTTCAGGTTGCCTAAGAGAAAGAACCATAATTCAAACATAGAGGAAAATAATAAAAATACTGTAGTAAGGGTCTAATCAAATTGGCACGAGTATCAGAGAAGGAAGAACTTGAGTCTAATTGAGATAGCCAAAAGGCATATGGGAGGCGATAGCGTTTCCGGAGGGATGCAAAACCTGGGCATGGAGAGCCTCTGCTGGCTGAGGTAACAAAGGAGCGTGTTTCAGAGATGAACACATTTGGGCCCAAACTGATGTTTGTGTTTGGGAAGTAATGTTTGAGGAAGGTCTGGGCTTATATGTAAAGGAGTGGAATAGAGGAGAACGAAAGAGAGACTGGGAACCCATTGTGCAGTACACTATGTCAGCTCGGAGAACGTAGCATTATAAGCAAAGAGGAGGCATGAAGCTTTGTGAGGAGTGACGTGATGAGGGCTGGGCTTCAAGAAAATTCACCTGTCCCGGGGGTTGGAGGTGGGGGGTGCAGTGATCAGAGGAGAACCAGTGAAGCCCAATGTGGAGTCTGTTGCTGTTTCTAAGAGAAACTGTGACCTGGAAATGATCCCGAGGACTTGGCCTTGAAAAATTAGGGATAGCAGGCAACTGAGAAGAAATGGATGGCTTCAAGCTTGCATAATTGGGAGAGTTGTTGCCTTTATTACTTTCCATTCTTTATTATCGTATGGGAAAGTAAGAAGCAGGACCTGATTTGGAGGGTGAGATGGTAAGCTTCTGTAGGCATGTGAAGACTAAGATATCCCCAGGATATCTGGGTAGGTGATAGATATTGATAGTGGGAGAGGCTGTGGGTGTGTTGGGGTCGGAGGTATATGGGAAATCTCTATACATTCCTCTCAGTTTCATTGTGAACCTAAAATTGTTCTAAAAATAAAACCTATTTAAAAAGAAAACACAAAGCGCCACTTGGGATATGTTAAGTTTGAGAAGACTTGAGATACCGTGGAAACGTCAGAATGGCAGGGAGGTATTTGAAGATGGAGATCAGAGGAGTAGTCTGGTCTGGAGAGATGTATTTAAGAGAGACTGACATAAAGAGGATATTTAAAATCATGGGAATGGATGGAAAAACTCAGGAAAGAAGGAAAAGCAGAGGGTAAGGGGCTGGGTCCTCGTGAACTCCTGTACTAGAGGCCAGGAGACAGCAGTCCGGGCAGGAGCCAGGAAGGAAAGGCCTCAGGGGGAAACCAGCACAGGGGTGGTACTGCACACCTCTTGACTCCACGTGGGTTCAGGATCCCTTACTCCAAACCCTGCCCATCGCTTACTGCAATACACGAGTATACCTAAGAACCAAACTGTATGACTGAGTCTTAAACTGTACTCAGAAGTGTTCCTGCTGGCACCCACTTGAGGTTTTAGATGGACAGTGTCCATTGTGTGGCTTGGAATATAATGGGGTGGTAGCCTATTAGAAAACTTCAACAGAGCGACCAGTGCATAGACCGCCCTTCTCTTCTCCCTCTGTCTCTCTTATCACACCCTTTCTCCCCCCAGCCTGTCATGCACAGTCTCAAAGTCTCTATTCCCACGCGCTCTGCAGACCTTCTGTGAGGACACCACACTGGTGCCTTCAGATTAGTCTGAGAGGGAGCCTGTTTGGTTCCCAAGAAGTTCCCCAAAATCTGGCTTTCAGGACCTAGGCAAGTCAAAATAAACACACTGCAGGGTAGGGCTATTCTGTTGGAATACATTAAAAATTATAGGTAATATGTCCCTGGATGCGTTCATCATATTCCTAGTGCTGGCTCAGGACATGGCGGGGTTTTGCAAACAGGGTGTTTGTCCTGCAGATGAGAATATTTGTTCCCTCTTATGTCTGTACATTGGATGTTATCTTCAGCTGGAAAGCCAAGTGCTGAGTTTTCCTGCCGCCTCGCTGGCACAGTCGCCGGTGTGCGTGGAGCTGGCAGAACTGGAGGGGCATGCTTTACATTTACATTACAGTTTTAGTTTACATTCTTACCCATCGGTACTACATGTGTTGAAGCACTTTCCATATTGAGGCGCCGTATGAAAGTGTAAAACACCAGCACGAGCAGGAAGTGTGAATATGGGCAGTGATTTTGCTTTTCTTTTTAAAGATGCTCATATTGCAAAACCCTTCAGCTAAAAATTGCACCCATTCTGCCTGTGCTGTAGCAGTAAGCCCTTAATCTGCTGTGAAGGTGACAGTAAAACTTCTCAATGTACCTTTGAATGCCCCACTGATATTTAATGCCCACAAGGGCTTCGCTTTGTTTTTCTGTCACAGGCGTCCAATGTGCATTAAATGGAAGTTAACTAGGATTAAATTTTATTTAATTTTTAGTGAAATCGAATTTAAATAAATCACTGGAATGAATACAAATAATCTTCATTCAGTTTCTACTTTGGGGGACTGACTGTTTTATAGGACTTTCGTTTCCATGAATCCAGTGTTCATACTGAGACACATAGCAGACAGTGACTGCGGCACTAAATATAGGCATACGCCTGGATCAGAAGGAATTTTGATGGAATCCTGTGGCTGAGATTGCTTTTATTGAAAGCAGAGACTGTGTCAATACACAAAATGTTATGTATTTTATTTTTTAAAAAAACAGCAAAAAGTTATTCAATAAAACTGCACATTCCAATAATGGAAAAAGAAAATACATCAGCAAAAACCATGCTAATAAAATAGAGCATCTGCTCCTCTGCTTGAAAAGAAGGCACACTTGTACTTTAATACTTAACAAATACAATTCATGATTACTCAAATTGGTTGTCCTTTAACAGAACCTTTTATAACTCATTATATTTTTAGTTGAAACAATATTTTGTGCTACACGTTGGCAGATATGAATGCTGCTGTTTCAAGTGCAAGAAGAGTAACCTCCAGAACATATTATAAATTGGCTGGCCTCGGAGTAGGGGAGATGATTAGATTGTCGAGTTTCCTGCTGAGTGGTACATGCTTGTTTTGTAATACTGTTTTATGAGTCGGAGATTCAAACAGAACATGTAGGTCCAATTCAGTCCCTCAGCATTGTTGATCTGCTTTTTATTGATTTTTCATCTGCTCAATTCTAGAGTTCTTGGTAGGTTTTGGGAATGGAGGAGCCAAAGGTTGCAGTGGAGGAGTTTTAATTAGAAATGTATTGGTTTCACTGAAATATCGTGAGCCGTTTTGTTGGGTTTGGGCTTGGCTTTACCATATTCACAAAACAGGATTTTTCCATTACAGAAAAAAGTTCTCTCATGTGAGGCAAAGTCAGAGTAATAAGGACTTATAGATTTTGTGTCTGAGCATCACTGGAGACAGTGACTTACCCTGTGCATATTTGTTTCATGGACAGGTAAACAATCTCATATTAAATATTGGAGACATGTTGCCTATAAATTTTGAACCCATTATTTGCCTGATCAATTTTTCATAGCTTTTTGGTTTTATATTACTAAATAATTACCTTATGACATTGGAGGGAAAATTGCTAAACATTTTTATGCCATTTGAAATTACCATCTAAAACCCAGTTATATTTCCTTTTTTCCTTCCTTCTCATTGCCTCTGTTAATTTTTCTTCAGGATCCATTGGACAGTGTACAGTGACATTGTAAGTGGGTTGTACTTCCTCACACCAGTGCCTCGTTAATGCCCTTCATTAATCTAGAACCTTGGGATTGTTCAGAGTTCGTTAGATATTCCATATTTCCATGGGTTTTTAGGATACGGTGACAGCTTACTTACAGCTTCTGCAACCAAACCTCACTGGTTGTCATGTCGTTTTTAATGCTGATAAAACAGACGGGCATGGGTGCAGACTTGGAGCCTCTGAAGGCAGGGTGCGAGGCATGATGGCGCAGTGCAACGTGTCCAGTCATTCCATCACCCCGCACCGTGCTGGACAAGTCATGTCCTTTTGGATCTGTTCACCTCCTCATTTGCTCTCTGCGCCTGACAGAGAATGAATTCACATCCAAGCACAGCTCCCCAGCTAGAGCCTCAGAGGCTGCTGCCAGTAGCACCACCAGGCCCAGCAACCCTGAAACTTATTTATTCTGGGAGACCTGTTAGAGCTGACCCAGAGCGCTGAACCCTTGCCCACCCAGCATAAATCCAGGCTGTCGCTGCAACAGCAGCAGCAGCTCCTTGTCTGTTCTACTTTCTATCTTTTAACCTTGGCACAGGCTCCTCAGTCCTACTATAAATTAAGTATAAGACACAGGCAACTTCAAGAGCAATGTATTTTGGGACTTAGTGAGAAGTTATTGTGAAGAAATCCTCCAATATGCAAATGAAAATCGATACATATAGAAAAGTTATTTCTTTGATATTTCCCAAACCAGTCCTCTTGCTGCACTTACTGTAAGAGATTAATATTTGAAGTTGTTTTTTGTTCTTTTTGCCTAGGGTGGGATGTAGGGAAGAGACTGTCTCAGCATTGTTTAGAGGTTAAGGGCAGAGCTAAGGTGTCTAGACCTAAGACTAGGCTATGCAAGTCTTTCATGGGGCAAGACTGTGCAAGGTCTCAGACAGTATTGTCCGATGGAGTTTTCCAGGTAGTGGACATGGAAGTGCTCTATTTTGCACTAATAGGACAGGCACTAGCCAATATGTGGCTGTTGAGTTCTAGGAATGTGGCTAGTGCAATTTTCTTTCATTTTAATTCATTGAAATAGCCAAATGTGGCCACTGACTTACCATATTGGTACAGCTCCAACAGCATAATCAAAAATTTTTAAAACTCCTTTAAATAAGTATCTTGAATTATTCTGGCTTACCTTCAGAGGGCAAACATGAAAACATTTTAATTACTAAGAGCAACAATACTTAATTATTCACTATAATACTTTATTCTTCTTAGCCCCTAAGCATTGCTTGTGGAGTAAATGGCTAAGCATATTATTAATTTATAAGGCTGAAAATGGTTGTTAGTGTGTGTGAAGTTTAATGATCTCTGCTGAGATGTGCATATATCCAAATGTATGGGTAAATCAAACACCCAAGTTGTTAACCAAATTTTATTTTTCATCCAGCTTATTGTAAGTCACATACCCAAACTACTGGAAATGGGTCAACTAGGCTGAAATTTGAGTTTTTCTTGGGGTTGTGGCAAGAAAGCCCTATAATCAAAGAGCTGTGCAGACACTCAGAGGTGTCCTCAGACAGGGTGATAATGGCACTCTCTGAGGGGCCTGTGTTGCCTTCCATATAACAGTGTAACCCCATTAACATTAGTAGGACTTAGGCTCCCATATTTCCAGAGAGTAAATTCCTAATTAATAGTAAGAACTGTTATTGCCCCCACTGTGATAATGCCTCTGAAAGATTTGAATGTTGCTGTGATAAGAGGCATACCTTTATTTTTTAAAAACAATGCAAAAGCTGGCACATGGTCAAGCATGAGATTTATATACCTCTAACCTCACGGGTAGAGGGGGTCTGGCCCTGAATCTGAGAGAGCAAGCAGAGGAAGAGTTTGTTCTTTTTATTTACGTAGGGGGGGACATGAATGTTTTTCTTATGCAAAAAGGACAGTTGCTTGTACTTTTGTGGAAGATTTCAGTGAAGTAAATATTGAAGCAGTGGCCTTCCATCGCTTTTAGCGTGAGATATGTAAACAGGATATGCATTGGACGTGGTTTGGCTCCTCTTGGTGATGGAAGGGACATGGATTGAAGCAGGGAGCTTCCTGTCCACAGCAACGCGTTATTGATGAGCTGGCATTTGCCCTGTGGCCCTCCCAGAGGATTGCTTACATCTATTACTCACACACATCGATTGGTTAATTTGATAATTCTATCACCAATCGGCTGGTGTGTGACCTTTCGCCATGGCAATGATGGCAGGCTCTTCATTTTTACATTGCAGACCAGTTAGATTGACCTTTTGAGGAGAATGTCAAGGTATCCCTTGATCTTAACCTGTCACTGTATTTGTTAGACCCACACTGTCCCTTAACCTTGATTTATGGTATTCTGGCCCTCAGGATAGGACACAGATTCTGGGTTTTGTTTTTTTTTTTTAATTCCTCCTAAGATATGTTGATCTGAGGAGGAGAGTTTTACAATTAAAGTTATATTCTTACCACAGGAGTTTCATGCTCAGAAACCACCAGCTGTTCTATTTTTCTTTCATTTGACAAGTCAGTTTGCGCATCCCAGGGAACACCTCATAACCACCATAGGGGCAAACTGGAACACAAGCCCTATTTTGTAGTGTAGGGCCACTTTCTTTGACCCCTTCACAAATTAATGAAACTAGTAAAACGTCTTTAAATACCTTCTCAAAAGCCAGAGAAGGTATTATAGTGAAGTTCTGTCTGTACTCACAGTTCTTCATTCTTCTTTTTACCCTCCTAATTTATACTCTTGCCAGAGGGAAGAAATTGTCTTCTTGTCTCTGAGCAGCTCCTCAGGGAGCAGTGTGGGGCCATCACCCTGTGACTCTGAAACCACAGATTTTCTCTTCAGTTCAACTGCAGGCAGAATGAAAGGGAACTTCTCCCCCGATCTTTCCATGTGTTTGCACACCCACGTGTTGTGCACATGCAGACACACACACCTTACCAGGCCTCCTCCCTGTCACCTCAGCCTGCTGTGAGAAGCAGCAGAAGAACGGCGTATAATTAAGGCTCTGTCATTATCTAGCTGAAACTAGAAGGAGGAGCTAGATAGACCCTTTGCTTCCCTGTGACTAAAAACCAGCCAAACCAATTTTACTAAAATTTAGTAAAATAAAAACTGTGCTCCCAGGATGAGAAGTTGCATGCCAAATTTCAGCCTGAAGTGAATTTAAATGGCTGAGTTATAAACCTTTCATAAAGGATGTTTTGTCACTCACTAAAGATAAAAAGACTCCTTTTTTGAAAAGGAAATTATCTAGGCACATAGTCTTTAGCGGAGATTGTTGCCATTTATTTAAAGAAAACACAATTTTAAATGACTGGGTTTTTGAGGACTGAAAGCAACTGTGTCTGAGCAGTAATTATGTTTCATAATTTTGTTTAGCAAGTATTACATATTATATGAATAGCATCATCATAAAAATGATTAGCATTCATACTATGTAAAATTCTGCATATTAAGAGCTTCACAGTAGTGTCCTACATACAATACATTGTAATGGCTCCAAATTATTCCATATTGTGTCAGTCAGAGCTCTCTGTGCCTATGTCCCGCCCCGAAGCCCAGCTCAGTGCCAGAGCTGGGAACAGGCCTCCCCTTCACCCTGAGCACCAAGAGAATGGGCACTTTCAACCCAGCCTCAGAGAAACCCCTGAAGTTGAAGCAACAGTTTCTTCGACGATGTTGGTATCTTTTATGTATTCTGCTAGCCTAGAAAAATACCTGTTAGGCCTACTGCGTGGGTGTCAGGGTGTGAAACCAAAGGCACAGTCCATGCATTTTGCAAATGACCCCTTGAGAATGATAGAGTTTGTCGACTGTGATGTTTCTGCCTTAGGTGTTGCATTTGGAGACCTGTTGTCTCAAAACAGTTTCCCAGTTTGTGATGTTTCAGTCAGGGAGTCCCACAGAAGATGGGAATGATGGGACTGGGCTCAGCCCTGTACCTACAGGGACCCAACCCCTAAGGGAGACTTGGTCCTAGAGATTCAGAGTTTTAGGGGTCACAAACATCCTTATGCAGTAAAAGCTATTTGTATTGCCACTACACTTGTTTAAAAGAATGGGTATGCCCTTCTGTTTTTATAATTTGTTTTTATAGTGAACATTTCCTATAAAGCCAAAAAGTAATAGATAGAGAGATATCATCTATATCTATGATGATATGTGTATCATGTCAATTTTGGGGGTGTATATATTTATATATCTATTTCTATACCATCTGCATCTGTATGTATATGTGTCACACCCACAGATAGAGAGCTGTAAAGGGTAAAAGAAGTTATGCAGTCACACAACGAGAAGTTCCTTGAAGAACATTAACCATGTACCAAAAGCTCTGAAATAAGTGACTGCCTACCTAGTTAAATCTCACCCGGAAATGTAACTACCCCAAAATTGTCACCAAATAAGCACTGTGTCCAGGCTTGATTCTTTTCCAGGCCTAAGTCTTTTAAGACTCTTTTGGTTTGATTCTATAAATGGGTCTCCAGGAAATATAGCAAACAAAATTTGAAAGCTATTAGTACATTAACTTTCTTTTGTATATGATCTCTAAACCCTGGAGGGTGAGTTTCAAGCTTTAACTATTTTTTCAGACAAACAAAGAGGGAGAGGGTAAAACAACTATAGACTCCTTTTTGTCCCAGAGTGAAAGGAGTAGCTTCGTAACCCACCCCAAGCAACCAGGGAGAGAGGGCCAAACAGTCTGAGATCACTAGCAAGCAAGAGCACAGCATAAGGTCTGGTGAGTCCTTAGTAACCATGTGCCACATAGAGCTATGTCAGCATGTTTTTGATCTTACTGTGCCCCTTGATTAGCTTAAATCTGGCATTTGCCCATGGGGCAGGAATTTTAACCAATTAAAACAGAAACCTTTTAATCTGTTACTGATGATGCACATCCATCCAATATTGGTAACAACATTCACTGGATAGTGTTCCACACTCTCAGACACGCCGATCCTCTGCTGCCTGGGTGTTTTCTCATTTTCCTTTGTTTCCCACCACTTCCAGCAGTTTATCTCTGGCAGCCTTCTCACAGCAAGGCACAGAAAGAAGAATGCCTGTTCTATGTTTCTTGTTCTTCTCTGCCCATCTCCAGGCTCTGTTCTGCTTCTGTCTTGTGGAGTCTGAACAGAAGAAAATAAAGGAATCGAGGGTTCATTGCCTTTCTCTTACATGCTCCCCATTGTCACTGCTCGCCCTCACTGATTTCTTATGAACTGTAGCTTCAGGGTCAGAGCACCACATACAAGACAAAAACAACAAAAAAAGCCCTATGTCTTCATGATTATTCTTCAAAGGAAGAGAGTTGGAAGGCGGTGCCCAAAATTAGGTGCCCACCAATCATGGCGCCGTGCATCACCAATCAAATCCAGAGTCAGCTGGGATTTTTCTTTAGGATATGCAGTTCCACATAAGGGAGATTTATTTTTAAAATCTAGGAAGTGAGTGACAGAAAGGCTTTTAAGAATCCCAAATAACCACATTTTTAGTTTGAAGCTAGAGTATCTCTACATGAATGTTCCCCTGGGGTGTCTTTCACAGTAGGTTCCTGTGTTCTGAGAAGAGGCTGAGGGGGTCAGGGGAGACCCTGAAACCGGTTTTCTGCACCTCATCAGTGCAGCCGCGCCACTCCGGAGCTGACACCGATGTGCCGGGTGCGGTTATCATGTAGCACAAAGATGACCTGGATGATTGGAGCTAGTGGAAGGTTTTAGCCTTTCGGGCACTTTTCCTGAGCCCAAGTTGTTTTTGCCTTTATTTCCATCAAGAAACAGTAGCCAGAGTAGCACACAGCCTGATTCATGGAAACACTATGCTGATTTCCTTAGATATGATTCTCTTTTGGCCTGGCTATTTGTTTACACCAGCTTTTTCAACTCCAGTTGTGAGCTGTAACTTTTTGAGACAAAACCATGTAGGACAGGGTAATTACCAGCAGAATTTGTTGGGTTATTTTTGTAAAACATGGTTTCCAAGCACATTAAATGTAAGCCATGAAAAGGGAAAGGCTGGCAGGCCAGTTATAAGAGCTAGTGGGCTAGCAGGGGCCCCTCAGCCTGAAGAATATGAAACACACAAATGGAAATGGCCTGAATTATTTCACAGGATTAGAACATACTCCCCTGCTAGCAGGAACAATTTGTGCAATAAATATTTTAGATATGTATTTTTAAATGATACTTAAAATACCATCTTTTTATTTACACCAAGAGAAATTACTTTTGTGATTCTAATATTTAATGTTAGCTACTAAAATACATATCAGTGTATAATTTTGTATGTCCTTAAACATAATTTCTTACAGAAATGGGGTAAATTAAAAAGGTGTATGCTGAATATAACCCCATATGTCCATTCTCTCTGTCAGAGCTGTTTTAATACAGATTTTCTTTACATAGTGAAACAAAGAGTAAAACAGAGTAAATCTGGAGACTAAAGGTAACAATAAAAGCAACAACATCCTATTTATAGTGGCAGCCCAAAAAGGTCAGCAGCTCTGTAATATGTATTTTGCATAATATGTAAATAACTTGATTTATTTTCTATCAGGGGCAACAGTATTAAAGGTGAATTTGAAATTCAAGGCTGTTATTCTCCTTAAACTGTAGCATTTTCTTAAAAGGTAATAGTAGGTTCTACTAAATATTGACCACTCTACTTGACAACAACAAAAGAACGTGTTGCAACCTTCCTATCACACTCTCTCCTTTTTTGGATGCGATCTCACCAGGTGTTTTGGATACGGTCTTTTAGATTCCTGTTCCTTGTTTCATATTGGTCTCCTCTCTGGAGCCCATGTTTGTTAAGCCTTGAAACACAGCTCCTATGTCTAGATTTCAGGTTCATGACCAGGGTGTTAACAGTCCTGAGCCATCTCTGCATCTCAGGAGCAGGTGTGGCCTGCAGCAGCTCAGTGAGGAAAGGCACACTCTCTCAAGACCTCTTTTAAGGGATCTGCGTGTGGAGCTCTATTTTCTGTGTTGGACTTTTATACGCTAGGTGTCACAGGCACTACAATTTGTATGCCACAAAACAAGACAACTGGATTGGGAGCTTCTGGGGAACAGATTTATGCAATAAGTGATTCCTTATTCAGGGAAAGGACCAAGTAAGTCAACTCTCTAATGAATTGCAGTATCATCATTTCATCTAATTCACCTAATTGCTCCCCATCCAAAAATGAATTTCAAGTCATAAGGGTAATATAAGAAAATAAAATATTATTTCTATAGGTTCCCAAATCTATAATAACATTAAAAATTATCTTTGTGCCCTGACCAGCGTGGCTCAGTTGATTGGGCATCATCCCACAGACCAAAAAGACATCTGTTCGATTCCCAGTCAGGGCACATGCCTGGGTTGTGGGGTTCAGTCTCCGGTCAGGGCACATGCAGGAAGCAACTGATTGATGTTTTTCTCTTACAGTGATGTTTCTTTCCCTTTCTCCCTTCCCCTGTATCTAAAAATAAATAAATAAAATCTTTTAAAAAATATCTTTGCACTTATCCTAACATCACAAATTGAATAGACTAAAAAGTCTATTAAATAAAAGGCACTGGCAGCTGGGGAGTGTGGGAGTACTGGGGTGATACTCCCCCAAACTCCTCTTTTGCTTTTGTTTTCTATCTGTGTCTAACTCTAGCTTAAGTGCATTTCCTCCTGTTTTTAAAAACATTTTTGTCTTTTTCCTCCCCATCTCTTCCTTACCTTTCTCAGTGGAGGAGATCTTTACCTTTTGATGGGTCTTGATTGAAGTGAGAACATCTCATCCAGGAACTAGGGACACTTGCAAGAACACAGAAGGACCTAATACACTCCAATCTCAGCTATGCACAGGCGGCTGCACTTTTTATACTCTCTTCTTCATGAGCTATAATCCAGGCAATCACTTCAGCAAATAATATGCATTAAGCTCTCTCAAGATTTATTTTTGTAAAGTTTCCCCAGTTATCATAATATAACTGGAAATACATGTAAATCCTAGCAGAAAAGAATGTTAATGTCAAAGCCACAAGGAATTCCCTTTTTCCCTTAAAGAGATAAGTCAGGCACTGACTGGGCTACATAACAATATCAATAAGCACCATAGACCTGCAGTGGGCATCAGGTGATGCTATAGTGTGTGCCACAGATATTGTAAATGGCTTGAGTTCATAGTCAGTTGCACCACTTACCAACGTGAAGACAAGATATGTACTTTGCAGTGATAATGAAAGTTCATGTTATAGATTTGTTTAAGGGTTTAGAAATATTGTATGAAAAAATACAGGGCATGGAATAGTTGGTCAATATATGGTGAAAAAAGAAAATAGCGGGACCCTAATTGGTAAGATAAAATAGTATCTTTGGATTTTCACGGCTCCAGGGTGTTTAATGTAACCCATTGAGCAGAATTTCTATAGATCATTGATGTGCTTTTTCTTGCTTCTTTAGAAAAGAGAACCATGGCAGTGGGACAGAGCCTTACATCTTTATATATAGTTTTTGAAAATAATTAAAAATGTGATTCTTGGAAAAAATGTATGTTCCATAGAGGCTGATGGGATATATGACTTGACACCTGGAAAAAAATGTGACCCCTGCCAGAAAAGATAAATTGAAGGTAAAACTGAAAGAAGGAACTACAAACTAAATGTTTTTACTATTCTTCTTTGTTCATCCTTTCTCTTTACCTTCAGTTTTCTCCCTTTAGCAGGAGAAGAAACTTAATGTTGATGCACAAGGAAATGTTCATAACTCAGTAGGAAAGTACTGATTGTTCTGCTATTAGATAGAACAATCAGTTGTTGGTGGAAAGAATGCTTAACTAAATTTTGCATAAAATGCCATGCACAGGATTCTTGACATTATGTATCTAGATATGGCTCCAGAGTTTAAAAAAAAACCTCACTAGAAAACTATAATTGCTGTTACCCATGCCACATATGGTGTTGACCATTGCTTCCAAACATTTCCTGCAGACAGTATGGAAAGCTTAGTAGCACTAATACCTTAGGTCTAATATTTTGGGGGGAGAGAGCTACAAGTATCATGAGCTTCCATGCCTTGATCATAAATGAAAACCCTATTTGTATATAGCATGCATTGAATAGGCTGCCATCTTGAATTCCTCCGTGAGCTGATTTACATTGCCAGCCTTTTTTTTCTTACATGTTATGGTGCTTGGCAAGAGATTTTTATATTGCATGTGCTTTGAAGACTTCACAAATAACATGAAATATATAATGCATTTACAAAACTACCAACAATAAAAGCTGGCAAGAGCTCTAAGAAATGTGATTCCCAAGACTTTTATATTTCTAATTGCATGCAGAACAAACTGATTTACTTAGCTTCTTTGGCATATGGGATGGAAATTCCCTAACAGTTCCTATGTAGCATTTTAAATTGGCTGTCCCATTTAAAGGGTAATAGCCCTTTTGCAATAGAATTACATGAATTAAATCATTAGACTTGAGGATTCTGTGAATTCATATCTTTTTATTCAGAGCTGCATCCTTAAGTGCTGATTTAAGCAAATATTTATTCAGCTCCTACTATGTGTTGGCAATTTTTTCTGGTAATCAGGGAAACAATGGTGAGCAAATTAAACACAGTGCCTGCAATAGTGGTGCTTACAGCCTGCGGGGGAGTTACAGACAGGAAATAGGCAATTACAATTAGTGTTACGAGAGAAGACCAGCTCGCCATGGCTCCTGTGGGGAAGAACACTCAGTAACCCAGACTTGGAAGGCAGCTGACAGCTACAGGGACAGTTTTGGAATGAAGGAGGGAACATATGGAAAAACAAGCCGATAATTCATTTCTCTCCAAAATAAATAAACATGTAGGCAAATATTTGCCTTCAATGCTTTCAATATAAATTTGAAAAGTTCATCAAGAATAGCAAGTTTATGTCTATAAGCAATTATTAGGGTATCATGGTCAGACCATCTTAGTACTTCTGATAAAAGTTTATTAGTAACAGAAAACATATCAGCCAGTAAAATATTAACTCTAGAAATTAATATATTTTAACATCTGGAGTATAATTTATAATTCAAATTGGTGGTGGCTCCATATTAGTTAGCCACATAGAAAAGTCCTAAATTGAATGTGGTCAGATATTTAATGTTGAGAAAGTAGGTAAAATGTATACCATCTAGCACAAAATTCTCAACTATTTTCAATCCAACTTTAGCAATTTTGTTTTGATACCCTATGGACGTGCTCTTCAGAAGTCTTTTTAAAAGACTCATTACTAGACATTGAGATCAAATAACATATGATTTATCAAAAGTTCATTCAGCACAACTGGGGTTATTTCCATGTCCATCAGGAGCTCATCTCTACTCCCTTATCACATAATGGAGTTTGGTGGGTGGGTTTAAAATTAGCTACCCAAAGTTAAGTTAAAAATAACTGAGCAATACTCAGATTTGGCCATATTTGTCTGGTTTACTTATTTATCTTTTTATTCATAACAGGAAAGAAAAAAATAGATTTTCCCAAACTAGAAATTTTATTTTATAGCTCTTCTGTCAAAGATACACAGTTGAACACAAATACACAGTGGCATCCAAATACCCTGATGTCCAGTGGCCCCCAGTATTCGTTATGATCACCCCCCTTTCCTAGCCAAGTCACCTCTCTGAGCTCCTTTCCCACCACTTTCTTCCTTGTCCCCCTTCTCTGGTTCACAGACCTCCTTGCTAGCTCGAGCATGCCAAGCTCACCCTTCTTCATGACTTTTATATGATTTTCTCTTTGTCAGAAGTACTTCCTCCACCCCTACATTCATGTACGTTTTCTTCTTTGAACCCTCTGATCAAAGGGCATTCTTATAAGAAGCCTTCCCTGGCCACCCAGGATAAAGGATCGACCCTCCCCTCCCTTTATCCTGCTACACTGCCCCTCCCTAACTTCCTCTTTTCCCGGCTTTATTTTTGCACCATTACCCTTATTGCCACCTGAAACACTTACACTTATTTATTGTTTGTCTGAACAAACCAGATATAAGCTTTGTAAGGACAAGAATTCTGTTCTGGTGCTTCATCCCCCAGTCCTAGAACAGAGTCTCGTGTATTGTAGTGTCCAGAAAGCAGGTGTCGAGTGAATGAGCACTAATTGCAGAAGCGGGAGATGGCCTTCCACACAGGACTTCCTTCTGCAATCTGCGATGCTGTGCTTAAATGACAGATTAAGTGAAGAATTAAAGAAAAGGCTGTTTCTTTATATTTGACATTTGAATGTATGACTGGGGTTCTTTTTTGTTTATTTGTTTATTTATACAGTACCAAACACTTGCCACTAAATGTTAACTTAGTCTTCCGACCACTTTTTTCCATACCAACTATCTTCTACCAACTAAGTAAATCTGTAGATTAATAAATTCCATTAATGACTATCTTTTTATGGGCAATATCAGTGTATGCTAGGCACCCAGAAGCCCACAACTACCTGATCCAAACACAATAATCATCAAATGTTTATTGACTATCCAGCTACAAGGGGGAAAACACCTCAGATATAGTTAAATTACTATATAGGGAAGCGATTTCTACCCTGTTCCCATACTTAAAGTAGTAACAGTGTGTTCCCTGTTTTCCTTTTCTTCACACCCCAGAACTTCATGTTTCCCATGTTACTCACTTTGAAAAGTTTCTCCCATTCAATTGTGAATTTCTCAAGGTCATTGTTGAGAAAGATCACTTGAATTTAACTCTTAGCTTTTAAAGTTTAATCAGGCTGAAGAATATCAACAATAAACTAAAATTGAAAAGATAAATTATTTTGTCCTCAAAGAAGTCATATAAAAGAGTCATCTCTACCTCAGCACATGAACTGCTGTGGGCCAGATGTCCATTAGGGACCACGAAGTCCATTCTGGGGAACACGGATAGCATGTGGCTTACCCACATCTACCCAGAGGTATAAGAATATTTGTGGTGTATTTGGGCTGTTAGCTCAAATGGAGAATATAAGGATAGACTGCAGTTCTTTGGTTGCTGAAGAGAAGAAAACAGAGGAAAAAAATGTCTTGCATAGAGTTTGCTGCTTTAAAAAAAAAAGTATTTCTAGTAGTATGTATTCATGACCAAATAGAAATACTGTAGACTGCCATCTTGTGGAATTAAAAGAACTGGGCATTGAATTAAGTGTGAACAGACCTCGAGAATTTCATATCTCTTCATTTCTAGTCAATGGAACCTGCTTAATATTTTCAGTCTTTGTGATCCTAAAGATGGCTACTCCCTCTGCTTGTTCCCTGAATCCGTCACAGATTATTAAAATAATCTGACTAAACATAGTCAGATTATTTTTTTATATTGTGTAACTAGTAGTAAGAGGCTTTGTAAGTTTTCATCTTCAGATGGAATTCCAATTCAGTTTTAGCCTCTCCTTTCCCATTCTGGAAAATGCTCTGACCATGGAACATGAAAATTCTTTCCAATTTTACAGAGTTCCAGTATCTGGTTTTGTGTTGTAAAATTTTCTTGCTAACTTCCTTTGTCTACTCAACATCAAGATTTATTTCAAGACAGGTAATTTTTCCGTGACTGCTATTCTCTTTTGCTTCTGGTTTTCTGTTTTGTACTTTATTTGTTTATGGTGCATACATACACATACACTTTTCTCGCTGTGATGTATAATTAGTTTCCATTTTGGGTGTGTTTGTGTTGGGGGGGCATTGTCTCTGTCATTTTTCAGACTAAGCCTCTCCCTGCCTACTCCCAGACCCCCCCAGGATTCTAAGATGCTGAAGTTGCTGTGAAGGAGCTTGTCCATCAGAGTGCTCAGCTTGCCATGGAAAAGTTTGCTACGGTTTCATTCAGTCTGCTAGTCTCATAGCATATAATATTGTCATTGTTCCTTCAGGAAGGGGCAGCTCACATTCAGGTTCCCAGGTTTCCCACACTATGTCGAACCCAGCAGAGAAACCTTTGCATCCAAAGGAACAGAACGAAATTTATAAGCCCTGTGCTCAGGCAGAGGAGCCAGATATATACACAGTGCTTCCTATTGACTTCAGAGCAAAGTCATAGCTGCCCTTATAAAATTATGTGACAAGTCATCGCCTTTGGGTATATACCAGGTGTCTGCAGGGGTCAAATCTGGTTTTCCCTCAGAACTAGAAACAAAGAAAGTGATGCCTAAGAAAGGGTTGTAGGGTTATACTGAAAAAGAAGAGCGAAGGCGGAAGAGGGTTAGCCATCAACAGCCAACTTTATTCAGCATATTGTCATTTAACACCATGTAAATCCAAAAGCCTACAGAAAGCATCCTGTCCTTTCACTGAAAAGTGAAAATAACTCTGGGGTGGCTTCTCAGCCTCAGTGCTGGAAGCTGGCACACAAAGTCAGAGTAGACGGGCTGGCCACAGTCCTCCACTCTCCTCTCAGGGACTTGGGGAGACGAAGGGGCTGCTTAAAGCCACGGGTACAAGTGACGTGACACTCTTACTGCCCGGGTGAGAGTAGATACTATTTTTAAGGTGACTTTGATTCTTTCCATGACCCATACACTTTCCTGGGCTTTCCTTAACTGTAGCCCTGCTGAGAAGCATGGGAATCTCCGGCCTCAGCCATTTGTCTGAGGAGGCTGAGGTGGCTCTCATCCCTGGGCACCCATTCCTTGTCAGGCCCACAGGAGACCTGTGCTCTCTGTCTTGGCAACCTTGGGTTGGTTTATGGGAAGGTGGCACCCTGCCCATCCTTTAAGAGTGATGTCACTGATTGAGAGGCTGGTGGCCTGTTTGTCCTTCTCAGGAAAATTGTAATTTAGCTCAATTGAACCTTAAGTAGGTATTTGACTTTAGTTTTTAACTGAGACTATGTCCTATGTATAAGTAGAAGGATTCAGAAATCTTAAGGGGGTAGTATTATTAACATTCGTTTGGATTATTTTTAATTCTTAATCACATATTGCTTTGTGTTATCTCTTGACAAATTACCTTATGTTAGTGACTCCTTTGTTTTTCTTTATCTTGCTACATTTTTTAGGGTCTGATTTTCCCATACAGAGCATAAAGTCCTCAAGAGTAAGAAGAGAGGAGAATGTAAGAACTATAAGGGACTAGAGTAAACATTTGGCTTCTTCTTCTTTCTCACCCATTTCATTTTGCACACGACCATCAGGGTACCCAGGGACGTGAAGTGATTGGCCCCGATCCAGCAGTAGCTGGTAGTAGCTGACAGAGTGAGGGCATGGATCTTAATTTTAATCTCACTGTCCTCTGAAACTCTCTTCTAGTTTTTTCATGTACAAACTAACTGTATAATTATGTGCTTAATTGTGTGGGTTTTGTCGTCTGGAGATCTAGAACAGGATGACTGCGTGTGGAGATTGCCCTCAGTCAGGGGGACCTGAAGGAGGAGGCGGGTCTTCATCTGGGCTTTGCTAACTTAATAGGTATCTGGAAGGGAGGAGGGACAGCTCACTCCTCCAGTCTCCAGTGCACTAGCAAAACCACAGGACTCATGTTGGGAGACCTTCCGTAAGGACTTCCCGAGCCTATGAACCTGTTTTGAAGCCCATATCTATCTGTGGTTAGATTATTAGAATCTCTTTTGTGCCAAATTCAACTTAAAGAAAGAGTTGTTATGATTCCCGGGTTGGCCCTATACATTTATTTTTAAATGGGAAACATAGCATTGTATTTAAAGTCTGCTCTCTAAAGAAAGCTTTTATATCCTGAACCTATGTGTGTGCACACACTTTTCTCACCCCCCCCCAGCACACCCCAGGATAATAGAAATCAGACGGGTCTGACAAAGAGAGAGAGCTCGCAGGACATGCTCCTCCATGAGAGTGGTGCAATTTCCAGCGCAGGCTGCAACAGTGCGATGTGGTGTGCTGTTGGAAAAGTTTGTTCTCAGCTAATGATGGCTGTGGATTCTGAAATGAGGCACAGCAGGTGGGACAGTGGTACTCAATTTTCAAAATCTGTGCCCTAAAATGTGTTTGCTTAAACCCTGTATCCCCACCCTTTAGGGGCCTCCACATCCATCAAACCCAGACCCCAGGAAAGGAACTCAAAGCTTCTATTTCTTACCAACGCCTTCACAATTGCCACTATGATTCAGAGGTTGTCTGGAAAGTTCAGTAGCCAAAAGTTGCTTCTTTCTCTCCAGAGTGGTAAATTAAATCACTTCTGGTTCCTGGGGGGCAGAGGGGGGTTGGGGGGGCATGGAAACTGGCTTTTCCCAGGTATCAACAATAACTTTGAAAAGGACATGCAATTCCTCATAGCCATGACTAATGGCATTATGTCATAAGGAATTCATTCCCTCAAAATAATACACGGGCAAGGTATTAATAATGTCATTGTCAGTTCCTGAAAGCCAGGAGTGAGGCAAAAGAAGTTTGCATTTCTTGCATGTTGGAAGATTTTAAGCTTTCCGAGTTTAATGTGTAACAAATTCTTAGGTGAACCTTGCTTTCTGCCCACACTAGGTAAAAATGGATGTGCGATATGGGTTTGTTAGAGTATTATTAGTAAGGTGTTTAAAAATTACAAAGCAAAGGATGGCCCCTCAAACAAATTGATTGATGGTTTGGGCGTTCTTTACCAATGTGTCAAATATGTATCTGGTTTTTTTTTCTATTTTTTAGTGGTCACTTAGGTGTAGGTAGACGGGGTTCATGAGCTTGAAGTTCCTACCTGAGAACTTCCTTAGATGGGATACTTCCAGTAATTCTAAGGGGTTTGGGTTGTTTTGTTTTTAAGCCAATGCCTAGTGTATAATTTACCAGAAACTCCCAGTTTCATAGTTTACATTATGAGTGTTGTTTTTCTTCAAGAAGAAAGTATTCAGCAGTCCTCAGGGCCCTGAGTAGGAGAATCCCTGAGAGCCACGTCTGCCAGGGGAGATGCACACAGTGCCCTTGTGAATTCAGCACCCTTTACCAAGAAGCATCAGGGTCTTCAAATCCAATGCATTATCTTTCCATGTAATTCAATCACCTGTTATTTTATTGCCCTGTTTGACTTGATTAAATCCTTAGCAACCAAATCATTTGTATTGTAAATTATACAATTTCCTGTTTTTATTTCCATCACTTTTGATCCCTCAAGGCATGTTTCACTGGATAATTCAATTATAAGCTGTTTTAGAAAAATTGCTATTTAATCAATAAGAAGAAGGCCAAATTTCTAAAAAAGATCAAAGGACATAAAATACCATGAAAAGCTCTACTTTAATATGGGTTTTTGGGGACATTTTGGGCATAATTCTTGGGCATGCTATTTTGTCATTTTTGGTGGTTAGAGACATGATTCCCACCAGTTCCTTGCACATGAAAAAAAAATGTGATGGATAAAGACTTGATTAAAATGGACAGAGTCCTGCTCACTAATATCCAGAGAGCTCTACTGAGAATGCTGGATGGAATATATAAAACACCTGAACTGAATGAAGAAAGGCCAAAAAGGTGGGCACATGCTTTGGTAGCAAGACTACTTGTTCTTGTATGAAAGAACCATAGTTTTGCTATACGGTGTTTACTATGATAGCAGATGCTCTTGCTTTTGTAGTAGTGTAGTTCAGTGCTTCGCAAACTTGAGCGTACATCAGCATTACATGGAAGACTTACTAAAACACATTTGCTGAGTTTCACCCTCGGACGTTCTGAATCCTTAGGTCTGGGATATGGCTGGTCAAGCTTCCAGCTTATACTTAGGCTGCTGGGCCATCCTGCATAACTTGAGTAGCTGCACTCTATAGGGGAATTACTTTGAAAAGCTCTTCCACTCTTTTATTAGCCTCTCTTATTACCATGTGACAGGAAAAAAAATGCTTCTACCGGAAGTGAACAACACAAGCTTAAAGAACAGGACCCAATTGTTTAGTCTTCTTTCTGTGTTAACATATGCTTCTTGTTCACAGAATTTTCAATACCATCTTAATTTTTAATCTTGGATTCAAACTGGTTGGCCCTATGAGTGTAGAAATAGTTTTTCACACCAAATTTGTAGAACATCCTTTTTTTCAGTGAGGTCAGTATAATCTGTGACATGATATGTGGCTTTCCTGCCAATACACAGAAGTGAAGAAATCCATTCAGCGCCTTAGAAAAGTTTCATAGGACTCTGCAGTGTTCCTGCTTTGATCTGAAATGAGATGAGGCTGACATTAGTCATGTATTTTACTTCAGACAGCTACTTCCACATTTGTCGGATAAAGATATCTTAAAATGACTCAAATGTTATAACAAATGGTTCAAACCTCATGGCATTTGTAGAAAACAATTTAATGGGGTCCCTGAGCAGCTACAGGATAAAGAAATCTGAGTTATGAACTCTAGCAGCATTTTGATGTGGGCTTGCATTCCAGTGTGTCTCTGTGTGTGCTGAGGAGTGTTTTCTCTCTGCAGGAGGACTTCCGGTTTCTTGGGTGGCAAGGTCAGAAACAAACAGCTTGCATTTGCTATAGTTAGGCAGGGAATTTATTACTCATAGATATGAAACTATCATATAGAGATTTAGATATTTTTATAGAATTATAAAGATGAAACCAACTTCAAATATCATCAACTTTAGTGTCCTTATTTTGCAGAAGAGAAATCTATACAGCCTAGTGTTTTACTTATGACCAAAAATTTTAAACACTGTTTCTAACTTTAGTAAGTTTTGAAAGTAAATTTCAAGGTAGATTCTTATGAAAAATGAGTTGTTACACCAGTAGTGTTTGTAAGTTTGATGCTCTCTCTTTAGCACAAAGAAGTTTCAGCTCATCAATCAATGAATGGAAAGCCCCATCTTCCTAGCACACCTGTCTTTCTATTTGGTGGGTGGCAAAGCTTTGAAAAGGAGGAGTTAGACCTCTTCACCCATGAGCAGAAGGGTTGTAGGGCACCCAGCCATATGGTGCGTAGGCTGGGTAAATATACTTGGCATCACATTTAGCAGGAAATCAATAAATGTTTTTATTTCACTATTCATGAGCTAAGATCATGAGACATGAGGAAATTTCAAATTCTAATGAGTATCTAATGGACACTGCACACTGACCAATCTGAAGTAACCTACTTGCCAACAAATTGGGGTTCCATTATAAATTGGTCAATCTGACAATAACAATGTAAAAACACAAGCTATTTTTTATGAAGTACTTGTGTGCCGGGCACTGTACTAAGTAAGCACTTGGCATGATTTGTTCTCTTTTAATTGTCACAACTTTCCCATAAACATATGGGTATTGGTACTAGAATTATGTAATGCTATTAGTACTACCATTATCCTCATTCTGCAAATGAAGAACTGTGGCTTAGGGAGGTTGTCCAAGGTAACTTGTCCAAGTTCACACAGCTAGAAGTGGAAAAGCCAGGTTTAAAAACTAGGCTTTGGCGGGGGGGGGGGGGGGGGGGGGGGGGGGGGGGGGGGGGGGGGGGGGGGGGGGGGGGGGGGGGGGGGGGGGGGGGGGGGGGGGGGGGGGGGGGGGGGGGGGGGGGGGGGGGGCAGGGAATGCAAACAACTTAATCAAACAATGATAAAATTTTAATAAAAATAAATTAAAAATAAAAACTGGGTCTTTCTGTCACTGCAATCTGTCCAATTTCTACTAAACTCTGCATCTTCCAAGGGAATAGGAAGGATTATGTTCCTTTGAATGAGTGTTGGGTACAGATTTAAGTTAAATGGGCAAGTGGTTCTTTCCTTCTTGTCTCTTAACATTTGCTACCCAGTTGTTGGACAAAGAGAAATCTCACACTCTGGATTTTCATGAGACTTGTCATAAAAAGTCACACTTTTATTTCACTAGTCACAATGAATGTGTTTTTAACATGGGGGAGAAAAAGGATTGGGAGGACGGGGGGGTTAGAACCAGTTGAGAAGTCCTGCCTGCCCAGGCTTGATGAAAAGCATGTATCCCAGACTCAAGAGTAATAGTTGAAAAATTCTGCATTCTAATAAATTCATATCCACAGGGGGCAGTTTGAGATATGATTAGGTCACAAGTAAAATGAGTTTAGTAGTCTCAGCATAATCTCCATTGGACATTAGTCCACTCACACAGTCTCGGTACAGTTTTGTCCATGTCTGCATTATTGTCTGCTTCCACTCAGGAGATGCTCTGAATTGAATTAACAAGGGGCATCAGGTCATCCTGAAGGTGTGGGGAGGTAACCTCCTGTATAAGGAATAGTGCCTTGTCAACAGGGCTGCATCTGCATGGGGCTGCCTGTCCCTCACACATCTGGGTGTGAGTCCAAGCTCCTGTGCCTCTCAAGTAGATGACAGTAGGCTCACCGAGTCTCCAGAGTCTCAGCCAAGTGAGATTACCTGAGTCCTAAATAAAGGTCATGCTGGTTGTACCTGCTTCACAGTTAGATTGATTTGGATATGTGAACTTCACTGAGAATATTTTGATGCTCAAATTGGCTATGTCACTTCCCTCAGTGAATATTCTCTCCTTAAAAAGCCATAAGTAAATTGATTAGGAAACAAAATCCCCTGAGAAGTTAAGAGTAATTTATCTAACCTAATCACACCAAGAAAGTTCCATAAAATTTAACAAATTAAATTTTAAAAGTTAACATGAAATAAAGAAATTATATCATGGAATATAGTTCTATCAAGTGACTAAAAGATCTTGTATCTTATTCTGAAAACTTGTCACTCTATCATGAGAACCTTTGCGATTGAATTGATGTACCTGTGATTACTTAATTATATGATTATTATAAACTACTGGATAAATTACCCATTAAAGTCATTTTTTAATCCAATTAAAATCATGACAGTTCTAGTTGACTCAATTCAGTTTCCTAAATCATCTGTAGGAAATACTGTAGAATATAATAAAAGCCCAACAGCTGCAACCTTCTGCACAATATTTTAAAATCTTAGATGTTTAAGGCTAAAAGGGACTTCCTATTCCATTCCAATTCCATTTTAAAAAAGGAAATTGAGGGACAGACAGAGATCATGACTTGTCCAACATTTCACAGCTAATCAGTGACAAAGACAAAGACCTCTTATTTTTAGTTCAATTCTGGTTTTATCAGGCCAATTATTCTACATGGTTTTTTTTCCAATCTTAACATGCATGTGTGTACATGTGTGCATGTTCAGACACATGCATACATATACAACATGGCTAGTGCCATGCCCTTTACATATTTCTAGGTTCTATCCAGGGCTACCTACAATTCCCAGCACTCTGGCAACAACTTTATCCCATTCCCTTGCACTCAGGAAAACATACGGAGTGAAAATGAATCAGAGTGGCATTATTATAAGAATTATTTTAAATGGGCAGATTTATACACATGCATATATACAAAAATTGTTCCCTACTTAGAATGGTTCGACTTATGGTAGTTTGACTTTAGGATGATGTAAAAGCAATATGCAAATAAATTAAATGAGGTCTTCAGCACTTTATTATAAAGTAGGCTTTGACTTAGATGATTTTGCCCAACTGTAGGCTGATGTAAGTGTTCTGAGCCTATTTAAGCTAGGTGAGGCTAACCTATGATGTTTGAAAGGTTAGGGGTATTAAACACATTCCTGACTTAACAATATTTTCAACCTGCGATTGGTTTGTGGGGACATAACCTCTTCATAAGTTGAGCAGCATCTCTATATGTGTATTGTACATATATACAATATTTTCCAGGCCTTGGTACTCAATTTTTTATTAATAAATGTTATTAATAAAACTTAATAGATCAGGGACCAGTACCCTACAGAAATTGGGCCTGCCACCTCTTTGTTTGTTTGTTTTTTGTGTGCAAATAAAGTTTGTTGGAATCTAGGAACACCCATTTATTTGAGTACTTTCTGCTGTTTTCATGCTACAGCGGCAGAGTTGACCAGGCACACAGACCATATGGCCCGCAAAGCCTAAAACATTTACTGTTTGGCCTTTTACAGAAAAGGATTGCTGACCCTGCATTAGACTCTTCTTCTAACTCAAGCAACATAAACTCATATTTTTGTTTTAGTCTCTTGTTCTTAACCACTCACCTGCACCGGATACCATTGCTTATAAGCCCATCTTCTAGAACATTTCCTAGAATTTCTTGCTCTTCTTGGATCACCTTCTGTCTCTCTTCATACTTTTACCATTGCTTTTCTCCCTATGTTTTCAAATAGCTGTGTACTTTATTTACATGTCCCCAAAGATTGGTATAGCACACTGAACAATGTTTGTGTGGTAAGTAACATGGATGCATAATTGTACACTTAAAACAAGGAAAGTTGAGTAATAATAGTAGCTAACCCTTATTTAACAATTTTATGAGGCATTATAAAATACACCCACTTACAAACACAATGAATCCTACACAATGTCTCTGCTAGGCCTGCTAAGTATATATTTATTTATCAAGCCCATTTTACAGATGAGACAGCTGAAGTCACATACCTTTTCCTAAGGTTACACTGTTCCTCCTAGCAGTCAAGGGCAGAGGTGGGATTTGACACATGACTTTCCTTTCCATAGCCCATGTGTTTAACTTTTCTCTGGTATTATACTTAATATAAAGTGAGATAGATATTGAGAGAATTAAACATTTTTCAGTTAAATGTTCCCACTTTCCTTTCAAGGGAGGGTTTAAAAGAGCCTTTTAGACTTAAAAAGGAGGGAGTATCCTATACTTGGTCTGCTTTCATTCTAACACCACTTTCTGAACACAAGGTGTCTCCTCCCCATCTTCCCAATGAAACTACATATTGTGGAATAGGTTGTAACCACACAATTCCTTCACCTGTGCAAAGAAAATATAACTAAGTATAGAGGTTGGAGGTCCAGAGCCAGATTATCTAAACTCAGATCACAGCTGTATTACTTCATATCTTCATATCCTTGGGCAAGTTATATTACCCACTTGGAATTTCAGTTCCTTTGAGCAGGGCTAATGATAATAAGCACCCCATGGATGCATTGTATTTATTAAATAGTTACATATGCAAAGCCCCTATAATAAGGCATCATGGTATATAGTAAGTTCTTGATATCCACTAAAAATTGTGACGGTGGTTGTGATGATGTGATTAAGAATTCTTCAGAAGAATTAGTGTGGACTCTTAGTAATTTCCCCCTCTGCCTAGCCTTTGGTATTTCTTCAGCATAAAAAATGCACAGGTAAAGTGGTCAGCTGCTGGGAGAAAATTTCTCTCCATTCTCTTGACTCACCCTCAGCATTCTGTATCCAGGTCTTGGTCTTCCAGGATGGAATTATTTAGCTTACCATCTACCAAGGCAGAGGAATGGACTGTATTGCATATAAAGGAGGTGGTGAATAAATATTAACCGATTCTGACATTGTTGATGGAGGAAATGCTGTGGCTTCTTGCATTAGGTATTCGTTATTGACTTCCTGTGCTCACTGAAAACCCCCCAGTGGTTTTGAGAGAGTAAACACAAACACGGTAATGTTCATGATGTCGGCCAACTTCTAAATCAGGTAATTATATTTTGCTTATCTTAATTGGATTTCTGATGGGTTCCTCCTGACTCTTCCTAAAATAGGAGTCAACAACCTCTAACAAACATGCCCAGTTCAATCCCTCTGAGATTCCCTGAAATCCACTTCCACTTTACCAGGAGACTGTTGAAATGATAGTCATAAATATATTGCATTTGCATGCTGCTTCACAGTTCAACATGTGGCTTTCATGTGAATTAAGTTGTTAGACCTTTATAACACCCTGGTGTTCTGGAAGCTCTGGGTTCTGGAGGAGTTGCCACCAGCATAGTACAGGGAGCCATGGGTGGAGTTCCCCATGGGCATCTTGCTGTTTCATGTTTCAGGTCCTTCGCTTAAGCTGTTCTTTCTTCCTGGAATACCTTTCTGTCTCCCCTGCTTCCTCACTTGTAAAGCTCCTCCTTCAAGGTTCATCTCAGCCATTATTTCATTTAGGGAAAGTTCTCTGGCAGCCTCTGGATCCTGCCCTGTTAGCTTAGCTCCCCTCTTTGTACTTTGATCGTGTCCCCACAGTACCTAGGGCTCAAGGCCCTCAGCATATTGGCCATATTTAATCACTGTTGTCTGTCTGTTTTCCCATCTAGCTCTCACCAGCAGCCCTACTGTGATGAGCACCTGTTTGTTACACAATAAAGCTATTTGTTTTCCATTGACCTTTTCATTCCCAGCACAGAGAAGAGTATGTGGCATACAGTAGGTGCTCAGTAAATGTGTAGTGTAAGAAACATCTGATTCTAAATTCTGGACTGTCCCCAGCAAACTAACTCCTGAGCCAATATAAGCACCCTCCTGCCAGCCCAAGGCAGCTATCAAACATCACCTGGTGCTAGACACCATAAAATGAAACCAGATGAAACAATTCCTGACTCATGGCAAAGGATGATATCACTCACTTGGAGGGTAATGAATGAAATGGCTGAAGAACACTTTCAGGATTTGACATAAGTCCTAATTCAGTGTACACATGCTAAAAGGATGCGAGCCGGTCAGTCAGCCAAGGAGCCCTGTGAAGATGGGAGGTTTCCCATGCGGTTACTCAAAAGTCAATGCAGAGGCCCTGGAGGCAAATAGCCAGGGGAAAGGTAAATCCTAGGGGAATGGGAATCAGTTCATCTAGGTGGATATCAAGGTTGAGGAGGATTTTTAGTTCAGGGTGAGAAATTGAATTTGGTACTAGAATTGAGGTGCTTGTGTAAGTGTGCATGAAGACAACCCTGGAGCCTCACCCTACCGAGCCCCTGGCTTTCCATCCCACTGAGATCCAGCGAGGGTTCCAGGTCCAAGTGTGACCAAGCAGGGTGCTGTGGGCTCCTCTGCAGCACTCAGCACTCAGCACTGGCTCTTTCCCTTTCCACTCACACCACGCGAGGTGTGCACGGATGTTGAGGATTTGTGTGTGTGTCACCATGCCTTTGCTAAAAATGAAATTTCTTTGACCAGGAGTAAAATCTCCTGCTTCCAGACTTTTCGTCTCTCCAGCGAACTCCTGCATGTTCCTCACGGCTCAAGTCAAGTCTCTGGCCAGTCTCACCCTGACAGAGTTGGTGTGCTTGGACTTCACTCTCCTTTTGTGCTAGTTTCCCTTCCGATCCTTCTCATCAGACTTGTCAGCCTCAATATCTTAGAACCCTCAGAACCTTCTCTGAGCTGCGTTTGCTCTTTTTCTTCTCCTTGTCTACATGCCAGCTTTCCTCTGCTTTCCTCACCACTTTCCTGGGTCTCTGCCACACCTAAGTGCTCCTCATACCCAAATGTCTGCTGCCCACCTTTCAGGGTTCAGTAAGTAATCACCAAGTTCTGCCAACTTGCCCAGACTTCACCTGTGGGGCGGGATAGTGGAGCAGAGCTGGCATGGGATTGGAAGTCAGAGCCACGTGCATTCTTGTTCAGGCCTTGCCATCTTCTGGTAACATAACACAGAACCACTAAATTCTCCAAACCTCAGTGTGCTCATATGTAAAGTGGAAATAATAGTACAAATACATATCCTGTAAGGTTGTTGGTAGATTAACTGAGATATGAGCTACCTGAACTATAAGTACCTGGAAAGTGATAGCTTTGGTTGGATGGTGGCTTACCACCTCTTCCTCACAGACGTAATATAGCAAGGCCTTGTATAACATTTTGTTCAACATCATTTTGTTGGTAATGCTTTGGAGATGCTATAGGAATTTAACTCTTGTTTATATTAATTAGCCTATGGTAAAATTAGTTTCATTATCTGTCATTTCGCCACAGTTCCAAGAACCTATTGACCTCATTAAGTGAGGACTTAGTGTACTGGATACATTTGTATTTCTAAAGCCATTCATTTTAGCAGACTGTACATCGTAAAATAACTGGCACCTACATTTATATTTGAATCCAATTAGTGCCAATGTTTCTTCTTGCAGTGACCCAAAGTGGCCTCTACTGAGCTTGACAATTACCTTTTTGGGATGTCTATTTTTCACTCTCCTTTTGCGCTAGTTCATGATCTTATTCAGCAGAGTCAAAAGCAAGAGAAGTGGTAGAGCCTCAGTCAGATCTGAGGCCTCACCAAACCGCCTGCAGTTTCCCCTTCAGCATCTTTCCCCAACTTCTGGTTGAACCATTGGTTAGATTGATTTACTAAGTGGTTCTGGTGTCATTGCTTTCTTCCATCTTTAGCTTCAGAATTGAAGGAGATTGGACCAGGGTTGAAACACTGAGCTACCACTATGATAAAAAGGCTACCTACTCTTGCCTCAGAAATGAGTGAGTGTTTCTCGTGGTTATATAGAGCAGGCAACATTTTATTGGTGGATAAGGTGGCCCTTACGTATTTTTATGCCAAGAAAGCACTTTGAGATGAAATGTGGTCCATTAATCTCAGATGTTGAGCATGCCTCTTTGCTGTCTGAGTTTGGTTGTTTTGTTTAATCTGCTGAGGAAGGTTTGTTTTGTTTTTTGTTTTTAAATCTCTGATGAAATAAGGATTCTACATTTATTGTGATTTATCTGTGGGAAGAAGAGAAGTGAAACTGGAAATGTTTATCCTTAGGAGATTTGTGTAAAGTTCTGTCAGATGGTGTCGTTGAGAATGAAATGGGCAGGAAAGATGAGGAAGCAATAAGTGGCTTTCAGGTTTGTGAATTGAATCGAGTTTCAATTATGACAACAGTTAAACACAGTCATTTTTCTATATTTTCAAGAATAAAAGCAACACAATGATTTCTTCTGCATTGCCCAATAATCTCTAACAATTTATCCGTTTTCACTTAATGCCTCCAAAATGGGCAAG
Source organism: Phyllostomus discolor (assembly GCF_004126475.2). Classification (NCBI taxonomy): domain Eukaryota; kingdom Metazoa; phylum Chordata; class Mammalia; order Chiroptera; family Phyllostomidae; genus Phyllostomus; species Phyllostomus discolor. Next base: position 134,515,849 of record NC_040903.2, on the reverse strand, counting down.
GAGAGTTATGCACAGCCAGCAACATGTAATAAAATGGTCAGCTTCAGTGCAACTACCAAGGGGGAGGTGAGGCGAGGCGAGGGCTGCCACCGGGAGAGGGGCTGGGGACTGCACACAGGAACCAATCAATAAGCCGTGCCGAATGCTTCTGGATAGTCATTTACCCTTGACAAAACAAGCAATGATAATTGGATGATAACATGATAATTTACCTTCATACATTTTACTCTTGTTGGATTTTTAGAGGTTATTGTTGTACCTGATAAATTTTATGGTAGAATTCCAGCTTTTTCCAGTGCAAGACCAATATTGTCTAATGCTTCTGCATTTTGCTGCTTCTTCCTTCAAATGACAGGATCTTACAAATTAGCATTTACATTGTATTTTTTCCAGTACGTCAGACAAAGGTGTTTTTTCTATTCTAGGGAGATCTGTGGGGCACTTAACCTACATTAGACCTAAGAGGTCCGAGGGTTCTTCAGAAGACAAAGAATTTCTAGATACTTTCCTTGAGGATGTGTCAAGGGCAATACAGACAAAAGACTGATGTCTCCTTTAACAGCTTGATAAGTATCTCAGGATATTCTGCAGGAATCAGTTCTGCTTCTACAAAGTACTGTATTCCCATTCAGCATGATATGGCTGAATATGTGTGTGCTCCCTGTGACAATGGTGAAGACTTATCTTTGCCCTCAGGGCTGAGCGCTGTAACACTGCTCAAGTGATAGGCTTGATAGAAGTGACGATTTGAAGAGATGATCGCCTTAAAAAAAAAAAAAGAAACCCAACACATTAGAGATGTATAAGAATTAAAAATGTGGCACTCTGTTTATCTGGATTTTATAAGTTCCAAAGGCATTTCTATGCACAGCATCAAAAATCCCTTGTAAAAGTAAAGTAAATCATTCTCGTATTGACCATTTTTTTTCATGTTGTTCTATTGAGACATCTTCCCAACTGAGTTTCTTATTGAATTGTATTTCTATAAGGGTATTGTAGGTTAGCAGCACATTTTTATGATACACAAAAGATGTGCCTTCTGAATTTCCAATGCCTCGAATATTGTTCCCCACAGAAGAAACATCTCGGAAATGCTAAATAAATCAAAACAGAAACACTTGGCTCTTGACTTGCTTCTGGTGCTTTTTTCCCCCTCTCGGCTTACATTGGCTGAAATATCCATTACGATCCATCTTACCTATTTGATTAATTTGTAATAAATTCGGCCCTTTGGAAATCTCCTGCTGCATTTCTATCCGGGTTCCTCTTGTAGAGGGTTTATTTAATATGTGTCTCTGTGTACCTATATGGATGAAAATTTAATATGGTTTAGAAGCCTTTAAAAACACACACGCACATAGTGTTTGCTCTGAATTAAGTGCTCATATTTGACATAGCCTTGTGGTAAAAATCCATAAATGTATGGCAGACAAAAGAATTTAGAGGAGACTTTCTTCAGAAATTGATGTGACATGCAATATCTTTTCAGGGAACAAAATATCATACTTCGGATGACCAGTAAATGAAATTATAAGTACTGGACTGAAGTCCTTATTTCTTACCTTTAAAAATTTTTTTTCTTCTTCTGATGGCCTGTGTTATTTGAAGTACCGTAGCCACATTTCAGGGTTCACCTTCAATTTGATGCAGTCATGTAGTTGTATCCCTGTGGGTGAGAAATGTCCCTCCCCAGATAACTGTAGCAGCATAGCAGGAGTACTTTGGTACAACCTTCTCTATATTATAGCAAGATAATAAAAATGCCTCTATTCCTAACTATCACTGTGCACTGAGGAGTGCATGACAAATTCACCTCCTGCTCTTGGAAATAAAATCAAGGTAGGAAGTAGTGCCCCCATTTTCAAGACAAAGGCATTTAGGCCCAGAGAAGCACATTTAACAAATATGTTAATTGTCTGTGGTATAGCAGAACTTAGGGAAAGGACATTAGCCATTTTTACTGTGTGTAAAGGAAAACCCTACCCACCCTACCCCTTTGCTTATGTTCCTCACCACCGATATATTAAGAAAGCAAAGGAAAATCATTTTCCCTCATGTGTGTTTTGTGCTCATGGAAATAAACAATGAGTATATAGTGCTTGCTGATGGGAAAAAGGAAAGTCAGGTTAATTGGCACATATCTCTCTCTGATTCCTAATCTGAATGTTTTATATCTGTGTGTAATGTGAAAATATGTGATTTTTGTGTTTAATAATTATGTCTGATATGTCTTTCCTAACTTTTCTACTTTCTTAGAATGCCCATATAGACATGAGCCAGGTGACAATGAATTCTACCCATTCTAGGGTAATTGAACAAAGACCCTGCCCTCCTTCCTGGACCCTACCCAGGAAGTTATTTATGATTGAGTAGGAAAAATGAAACAAATATGACAATAAGTAACGTAAGGCAGACTATAGTACATTAAGCATAGATTCTGTGTTTTGGTGGTTTATAGCTTTATCCATGCTTTATGCATGGATATGGGTAGATTGGCATAGTTATGATAGCCGTTATGGGGATGGAAGATTTAAAAAGAAAACAGCATGATTCAAAGGGTGGGGATTAAAAATCTGGGAGATTGTTATAGAAAATAGATGGTAATTTAATTTGGATCTGGTGTTATATGTCTGGAGAGAAAAAGAAACTCTTGATATTATAAAAAGACCCTGGCAAAAAAGAGACCAATGAATTAAACTCTTGCTACAGAGAAAACAGATCAGCACCTGCTAATGATCATGGTGGGCTTGCTTTATAGGGCCAGGGCCAAACAGACCTTCTCCGAGGCAAGAAAAAGGAGAGAAAGAGATTTCATGGGTGGCCTTGAATGCCAGGCTGATGCATGCTGTGTCACAACAAAATAGATCCTAGTACTAGACATGTAATAGCCAATAATTCTGTCTTTAATCAAATACCTACTCTCATGCAGAGAGAATACTGGGAACTTCATTTAGGTACCTCCTCAAGTTTTGCTCCTGCTTATCCATCGGATCTCAGCTTAAATGTCACTTCCTCAAAAAGGCCTGACCTGACCGTACCACCGAAGGTGCCACCCTCTGCAAGGCCTCCTCACACTCCACAGTTGCACCCTATTCCTTTCTTTCATAACACTTAACATAAATTTTAATTGCATATATATTTGTTTGTAAACATGTGTTTCTGTCTCCTCAGCTATAAGCTCTATAAGAGCAGGAACTAGATGTCTTTTGTTCAGCATCCTATCCTATCACCTGCAAGTGCCTGTATATAGTAAGCCCTTGAAAATTATTCGTGACAGCCTAATAAAGTATATACGATCATCTTCATTTTACAATAAAGGAAATTAACATTCAAAGAATTACTTGCCCTAATCAATCAGTAATCAGCAGAACCTAGATTCCAACTCAGTGTGTGTGACTCGAGAGCTCACGTTCCATCCTTGGTGTGCCATGAATCCTCCTTCAATAGGAAGATATGGTCTGTATAAGTTTGCTGGGGCTGCCTTTGAAAAGACCAGGAACTTACTTAAATGACAGAAATTTGTTGTCTCAGGTCTAGAGGCAAGAAGTCTGAGATCGGGGTTTTGGCAGGGTTTGGTTCTTTTGAGGGATGTGAGGGAAAGGCTGTTCCATGCCTCTCTCAGCTTCTGGTGGTTTGTGGCAATCTCTGGCATTCCTTTTCTTATAGATGCATCACTCCAGTCTCTGCCTTCATCCTCACATGGCATTCTCACTCTGCATGTTGAGTTCATATTATCCCCCTTTTTATTTTTATTTATTTTTATTTATTTTATTTTTTATTGTTGTTTAAGCACAGTTGTCTCCATTTTCTCCCTACCTCTCCCCCCAACCACAGTCATCCCCACCTCCCACCCTCAGTTCTACACCGCTTTGGTTTTGTCCAAAGTACCCACTTTTTAAAAGCCGCTGGATTATGGCCCAACCTAATAACCTCATCTTAACTCGATCATCTCCAACAACCCTATTTCTAAGTAAAGTCACATTCTGAGGACTTCAATGTATGGATTTTAAGGAGATACTGTTCAATCCATAACACTATTTATTTATTGAATGACCACTCTCAGAAAGGTATAGTAATTGTTTTTGCACTAAATATACTTTTTTCCACATGTAGAAAAAAGTTCTGGAAAAACAAAATGAATCAGAATCCTCATTTTGTCCTAATATCAAAGTTTAAGAGTCACTCAGTTATCTTTTTAAACAGATCCTGAGAATCTCAAGGATTATGTGATTGGGAGATTAGAACATTGATGTTTTACAATTTTGCATCTTTACATGGAAATAGGCAGATAAACACAATATTGTGCCATGTAACTACTGCTAGGCCATGTTTGGATGGACCATACCTCATCCTTGTATCTTGAGAATTTTACCTGAGGTAAAGAGAAGTTTTTAATAAACATTAAGAAGTCTCAGTGAGAATTCCCCCCCAATCAGAGGGTACAAGTTTAGCTCGTTTCATTCAGCTCCTACCACATACAGGCTCAGAGTGCAGTGCTTGGCTCTGGAGAGATGGTACCATTTCAGATTAATTTTTTGTGTGAATTTTGTTCTACATGGAATGACTCTGAGTCATCCAAAGGATAATTTACCCTGTCACATTTGTGACCTTCTAAAATCTAAGTCCATCTTTATCCAGAAGGGAGAAGCTTCAAGATGTCTTCAAGTCACAGGGTACATAAAGCCCATTAATGGAAAGAGGCTGTTTGTAAAAATCTGTAACCAAATTATTGACCACTAACACAAAAATGTGTGTAAGTTTTGAATGTGATATTGGAGATGAGGGTAAGATTCACAAACCTAGAACCATCTGGGTTTTTTAATTTGGTCTTTTTTTTTTAAGTGACCAGACCAAGATAACTAATAGTGGAAGGGAGAAATGAGAGATTATAAAAGGAAACTGGGAAATAAACCATGGCAAAGAGAAATGGGAAGAGACAATGATGAAATGGAGAGACAGGCAGTTGGAAAAAAAAAAGGAGACGCATAAGGTAAAATAAAAAAGGATATCAAAGGATTAAAATAATCATCGATGAATGGCAAACGTAGTTTGATATAATTTTCTCTGCTGTTCCTCTAATAATATATCAGCCTTAGAGCTCAGCTGGGGTATCTAGAATGCATTTCCTCACTCATGACCTTTCATAACTGTTAGATATAAATGATTTTCTTTCACTTATATTTCAGCTACATCTGAGAGTACAGACAATTTTGGGCAGGCATCATCAGTAGATAAGCTCATAGTATATAAGTTATTATTTATATATTTTTTTAAATCTGTGAAATTTTTCTGTTTCCCTTTTTCCATAAAGTATCTTTTATAAAGACGCTGCAACCTTTTAAAAAAAAAAGTTAAAACCAACTCGCTAGATGGATATTTGAATGTGATTAAAATAAAACAGCTGTAACTCCACTATATTAGAGTAGCCCTTGTGAAAGATGTTTCAGTATGTATACTGAGGTCTTCAAGGCTGATCCCATAAAATAATGAAGGAAACCATTGATGAATTACATAGCTTGTTAGTCACAGGGGATCAGTGTACAGGGTCTCCTGGGGTTCGATATAGGGAGAAATGGCAATGAGATCAGGAGGAAAAAATCAAACTAGTGGTTATTGAATATATATTAAGGCATCCTGCAAATTCAAAATAGATAATAACTTCATTTCAGAAGCTCAGTAATTTAGTGCCTCTCACCTAAGGGATCCAGGTCAGACTTTAGTCTTGGCAGAGCCATGCAAATTGTTCAGGATGAACAGAAGTGGCCAAGTTGGCACATCTTCAAGGCCAGACAATGGAAACCTCACTGGGTTCCCCAACCCTTCAGTCTTCAGTGTGTTGACAGAGTTATTTATTTGACACAAAATAATATTAATTCACATTTTTAATTCCTCACCTGAGGATGTGTTTATTGATTTTAAAGAGAGGAAGGGAGAGAGAGAAACATTGATATGAGAGAGAAGCATTCATGGGTTGCCTTATGTACATGCCCTGACCAGGGGTCAAACCCACAACCTTTTGGAATATGGGACAACAGTCCAACCAACTGAGCCACCCAGGAAGGGCAATTTATGTTATTAAAACAAGGTTCTTCCAGATCTTCCATTCATCCAGCTATATGTGGAGATAAGGAAGAGGTTCCTTGGCCACCTCTCTGGGCTTCTAGCTGTTAGCATTACTTCTTCCCCAATTATGACTTCTTTATTCACTTGCTGCCCCTCCTAGTAACTGAGGCAAATACTGAGGGGATGAGTCTCCTTCGGGGGTTGTATTCCAGGTAGTCCCTGAGATAGCAGGGTATAGAATTAACTCCTTTCAAGCCCTGTTCTGTAACCTGCAAACACCTGCCTTGTGATATCAGACAGAGCAAGAGCCCGAACCCAGGCTGATTGTCATAGGAAGACATCGCTGCCCAGCACAGCTCTTTGATTTTCACATTGAGTCTACAGCCACACCACCCTGCACATGCCTGATCTTGTCTGATTTGTATGTTGAAGCCCCAGCTCTAACATATCTTGATAACAAAATAAATCAAGATGTCATTTTTTTCTCAGTAACATAGTCACTTTACCCAAGTTGTCATATGACTTTCTCAAGAAAAAGTGCCATTTCTTTCTGCATATGAGTTTATATTCACACATGTAAACACACACAAACCATGAGTTTGTGAGAAACTCAACATGAGTTTCTGAAAACCAGACAGATTTTACTAAGTATGTTAAGATAATAAATGCACGGTCAGCTCTGGCTGGTGTGGCCAAGTAGGTTGGGGCATCATCCATAAACCAAAAGGTCACAGGTTCAATTCCAAGTCAGGGCATATATTTAGGTTGCAGGTTTGGTCCCCAGCCCGGGTTCATGTGAGGGGCAATCAATCAATGTTTCTCTCTCACATTGATGTTTCCCTCCCTCCCTCCCTCTCTCTTCCTCCTTCCCCTTCTCTCTCAAATCAGTGAGCATGTCCTAAGGTGAAAATAATAAATAAATAGTCACATCTTATGTGAAAAGCAGGACTTATGTATAAATAGTAAGAATGGGCCTATGGCATTCTGCTTTCCTATTCATTTATTAACTGAATTCTGGAAGGGAGCTAGAAAGGACCAAGAAGAACTTGTATTTGGACTGGGGGATTTATATTTCCTAGCCAGACAAGTGCTTTCCTTTGAACAATGTTGGGTTTTGAAGGCATTTCGGATGTTGGTTCCTGTTGTACCTACCAGAGGTTGGCAAAAAATCGGCAGCTATGGCTCTTTTTAACAGAAACCACAAGGAACCTGGGAATCTTCATCTGTTCTAACTATAGGAAAGCTAACACCCTGCCCTAAATTCTACCACAGTATTTTAGTAATAAACAATATCTTATTTTCTTTGATTCCCTAAATTGTTTTTAATGGGGTTTTTGAGAAAAAATCAACAGAAAAATTTCCTCTTATGGGTGAGGCATTTATTTGTCACACTATCCCTGCAAAGTAAGGGATCATCTTAATTATATATTTTCTTAATTTTTAAATTGTATTTTAATTAAAAAATAACTGAGTGGAAATCAAGAGGTTTAACATGCCCACCCAGCTGGGATTTGAGCCATGTTTACCTGCCTTCAGAGCCCAACATTTGCCACCAAAATTCGTGTTCATGTGGTATTCACTCACGTCAGGGCTGGCTGTGTGAGAGGCCTGTGGTATGCTATAAGGATGAGAGGAAGAGTAGGACAACACCCCTGCCTGAAGGGCACTCACAGTCTGGTGGGAAATATGGAAACATCAGTAAGTGATGATGCCAAGGTTGGTAAATGCAACCATAGACAGTGATCAAGTAGGGACATAATAGAAAGGAGGGAGCAGATCTAATGTGCCTGCACATTTGGAGGGTGCCAAGAGACAGAGCTCCTTTCCCCAAGTCATCCCTCTGAGAAATCCCTCATACTTTTGTCACCAAATATGAATTTGACCCAGTCTGCTTTCCAGTGGCCATTAGATTAGGCTTCAAGGAAGTTGCAGTTCCCCAGTGTACCAGCAAGGGAATTATAGGTTACAATGTCCATGTGTCCCCTAATAATTTAATGAGCAACTACTGCAGGTCCTATGTGGTGATTGATGTCACTGAAAATCAGTCAGGATTCTGAACTTTGGGTATAGCAATAGCGACAACATCAACTGATAATTACTGAGTGCAATGTACCACCTTCCTGAGAAGTGGTCACATGTCATATCTTTTAATTGTCTAGTAAAACAGCCTCCTAAGGGTACTAGGAAATCTGAGGATCAAAGTAATTAAATATATTCTTTTTAGTTTGCCAAGGCACATATGTCATATGAGGCATCCTATGTTAAAATCTGGAGTTGTTTGATTATGGATTTCTGACTCTGTTACTGCTTCCCCACATCTCCACTCAGCACACAACTACATGAGGTAAAATATGAATACTTTAACATTTAGGTTAAATATTTTTTAAGAGATGAGTGACTTTGGAGGGTCTTCAGTGGCCATGTGCATCTCCCCTTGCTCTAACCACTATGGTGTCATGATAATCATTTGCTGATGTCGTACTTTTCTTGTGGTAGCTCAGTTTACTCAAGGTGTATTGAGTGTCCTAATGTTTCCCCAACTTCCTCTGTGTTCCCTGTGGAAGGAAGAAAGCCAGAGATGCCTTCAGGGTGCTAAAGCCAGCCTGTTTTTATTGAGAGCGGGCCTCAGGGGTATTTTAGACAAAATAAGCCCATGAGTGGATTTTTTTCATGAGCAGAATCTAGGTTAGGAAGCTTTGCAGGCTAGTCAGTATAGATATTAACTTTTCCATTAAGTAGGGCAGACTGAATTACTATTGCAGAATTTGGTGATGGGTGAAGAAGCAACAAAGGTAACACCACCTACATTTGTAGTGGTGACATTCTTAATTACTAAAGTAATGGGCATCCCAAATAGGAAAAAGATTTTTCTGTATCTGTGTGTGTTGATTTGTTTTGCTCCCCTAAGTATACTGGCTATGGATGAAATCCTAAGGAAGCTTTAATCAAAACTGAATTCTAAGCTAAGGCTGGCGACCATAGTGAACATGCCCAGAATATTGGTCTACAACAGAAAAAAAACCTATGTCAAGTCTGTGAAATTTCACCTTCTGAACAAGGGACAGAAATACAACCATTACATTGGGGTGTAAAATACTATTCCATTGTCTTAGGAATCACCAAGTGGCAGCATGTTCTATTAACATATTTTAGTCATAAGAAAGTTGCAGCTGAAAGTTCAAAAACTGTGTTGAAGCACAGATCACGGGGATGCGCCAGGCATCTGTCCCATTCAGGGAACAGGCCTTGGAACAGATGTCTCGAATTTCTTCAAATCCAGAACATGCTGTCCAATATTTTTACTGGTAAACATACTTTTTTCTCTTTTTTGTCACTGTTCATGAAAGTATTATATTTAATGCATAAAATATGTAAATTCTTAAAGCATCATTTTGCTCTTTAGTGAGTTTAGATATTACAAAACGGTTTAATTATAAAAACAGACAGACCTAGTCCTGGGACCTGTGCAGCTAGAAATAAATGTGCAATCAAAACTGCAATTACCTGCAGAATTTAGTGTAAACAGATCAGCAATCACATAACAAACACAGGCTAGTTTGCATTCTGATATGAATACAGTTAGATCCAAAGCAATTTTCCTTTATTTATCTTAGCTGCTCAGCATAAATAAAGCAAGGGCATTGAAGCAATTAGCATAATTAGAGTATCGTGGTCAGGCCCTGTGTGATTTCAAGAGACGTTTCACTTTAGAATTCTTTTTCCCATACAAGAGTTTCCCCGAGCCACTAAAATATCGCTTTGGGCATTTTTGTATTTCAAATTTGCAAGTTGTCAGTTTGAAAAACCCTTGACACATGGATGTGAAAGCATCTCACAGACAGCCACAGAAGGTATACCCTCAGCTTTTCATTACTAAGAAGCTGGGGAATTTCCTTTTTCAGCTCTTTCTCCTACTTGACGTTTAACCCTAGAAATGTCAGTCTTAATTATTTCCATTGCCTTCAAATTGGGTCCAAGGGTTAAAGACAACTTGTTCCAAAGGAAAAAAGAAAAGGGAGTATGGGAAAAGAGGAGGTTATATCATGGTGCTAACTGAGCTGTTGCTAAAAGAGCAAAGGCTCTGGCAACCAGCTAGCTACTGGGGATCAGCAGCTCCACATAATAAGGTGCCGATCCGAGTAGGGTGAGGACTGCATGTGGTTTCCTTGCAGGATGCTCCAAATGCATGGGAAATGTTTTTCACCTGGTTAAGTGTGTCTCTAACTAGTAGATGATGATAAAAATTGGCTCAGTGAAAATGTAAGCAGAAGAAGAGGATTCTTTTTGTTTTTTGTTTTATTTTATATTATCCATTCATGTATGTGAAGGTGTTTCAAAAAGACTGCCTGTTAGCTGGAAAGAAGAATGGGCTGGCCTTGGGCTATTCTGTGTACAGCAGAATTCATTCAGTCCAGTCGAAGGAAGTTTGAGTCTTAAAATAGGTGTACTTTTATTCTATTTTAATTAAAAAATTAACGTACAATAAAATAAAATATTTTTGTGTGCATTTCTATGAATTCTAACGTGTGTTTAAATTCATGTAACCACCACCACAATGTGAATACAGAAAATTCCATTCCCCCAAAATATTCCCTCATGGTGTATCCCTTTGTATCACCCTCCCCTTAATCCAAACCCAGGTAACCACTGATTTGTTCTCCTTCACTGTTTTTGTCTGTATGCAAATGTCATATAGATGGAATCACACAGTCTGTAACAGTTTGAGGTTGGCTTTCACGCAGCATAATGCTCTTGATATTCATATCAGTATTTTTATTCATTTTACTGCTGAGGAGCATTCCATTGTAGGGATGTTACCACAGTCTATTCATACATTCACTCACTGAAGGACATTGTGGTTGATTCCATTTTTTGTCAATGATGAGTCAAGTCACTATAAAACATTGTGCACAGGTTTTGTATGAACATAGATTTTCATTTCCTAGGGTAAATACCTAGGAGTAGGATTTCAAGCTAATATAGTAAATGTATTTAACTCTTTAAGAAAGTGCCAAATTGTTTGAGTTGTACCATTTGCATTCCCATCAAACAGTATTGCTCTGCATCTTTGTCAGCACTTGGAATTGTCTGTATTTCTTAGGCAGCTCTAGTAGGTGTGTAGTGGCATCTCATCATGATTTTACTCTGCATTTTACTAATGGCTAGTGATCTTTTGCTGTGTTTATTTGCCATGTGTTTGTCCTGTTGAGTGATATATTGACTGCTCAGTTTTCTTGCCTGTGTTAATTGGGCTGTTTTGTTGCATTCTCAGCCTAATTTATCTTTGCAAAATGTTAGAAAATCTCAACTATGTATCCAGTTCTCAAATGATCATTGTTAATGCAGGCCCATTCAGAGAATCAGCTATGGCCAATACAAATCATGAGTAAAATTCAGTTCAGTCAGACTATAATCCCAGGCTCAAAGGACTAATAGAAGACAAAATCACTGTAGAATAAGTCAGCTACATCACTGAATCTCCAATCGTTTGAATCTTTTTAAAAGTACAGTTCTTTTTTAAAGAAAACCTCTGGCTCAGTCTCAATTCTTTCTTTCTTTGGTCGCTCTCTAGCCTCTGTCCCAGCTGTAGCCAACCCTTACTGTTAATTACTGGCTGAACATTCTTTTTCTTCTGGGAAAGTGTACAACCTCTGTTGGATCCTGTCAGAGCTGCTGTGATAGTTTGAGGGAGCATGGGTGAATAAGAGATAGAACATATTCTTAGGAGTAGGCAGATTTTGCTGGGTGATTTACGTATGTTACTTAATTTAATACTGTAAGAATAGTCATTAGCTCTGTTTCTATAAACTAAAAAAACAAAACAGAGAAAATAAATGACTTGCCCAAGTTCATAGGGTTCAAGTGGCTGAACCCAGAATTTGAGCCCAGCCTTCTCTTGACTCAGGAGGCTATTTCTTTCTATACAACTGCTTAGTAACCAGAAACCTAAGGTAAAAATAATTGCATCTGAGTTTCCAGTCCCTACAACCAACAGCCTTGGGAATAATATATGAAAGTAGTATTATTCTCTCCCTGCCTTTTGAAAAATTCTTTTGCTGTAGTGTAGCAAACTCTTCCTTCCTAAAAAACAGAGTAGTAAACTAAGAGCTACTTATCCAGCTTCAAGAAAAGAAGAAGGAGCCTTCCCCCAAGTTGGCTCCTAAATTTTGTTGGCCCCTAGTCCTGGAAAACCATGCTTGCACATTAAAGTGGACTTTACAATGATACTGGGTTATTTTTCAAGTCTTATGTACAAAGGATATGTTTTCATGGCAAAACCTCAGAAATGCATTAAATCAATAGCATTCCTTAATTCTTTAACAGTTAAAGAATTAAGCATAGTAATCATAAACTGTAAACTTTATAAAAACAAGAGAAGAACATTTTATTTTCTCGTGATGGGGAAAAACTTCCTAAGTAAAGAAATCCAGCAGTCATAAAAGACTAACAGAGGTAGGTGGTTCCTTAACAAATTTAAATTATGTACAATGAAAGATGCCATAAAGTTACAAGACAAATTACAGGCTGATAAGGAATATATGTAACTCATAAAACCAAAGATAAACGTTCAAACTATATAAAGATCCAACAATTCATGAAAAAGATCAACATCCCATTAGAACATAGTCAAAAGAATGACTGAGAATGGTCACTAGATAAATATAAATGACCAGGTGATACATGAAGATCCTGAAAAGTTTTACCTCTCAGATTGGCCAAGATTGAAAAGACAGATAATAGCAAATATTGGTGAGAGTGTGGGGAAGTGACACTCTTGTTTACAACTGAGGAGACTGCATAGTTCTAACAACTTCTTGTGAACAATTTGGCAAAAAAAAAATAAAAAGCAATTTGACAGCATCGATTAGAATTGATTGAGTAATTCCACTTTATTTTTTTAATTTAATTTTATTTTATTATTTTTTAAATTATTTTATTGTTCAAATACAGTTGTCTGCATTTATTCCCTACCACTACCCCCCCGACCCCAGCCATCCCTACCTCCCTCCCCTGATTCCACCCACCTTGGTTTGTCCATGTGTCCTTTATAGTTGTTCCTGAAAACCCTTCCCCACTTTCCCCCATGATCCCCTCCCACTTCCCCTCTGGTTACTGTCAGATTGTTCTTAATTTCAATGTCTCTGATTGTATTTGCTTGTTTGTTTTGTTGATTAGGTTCCACTTAAAGGTGAGATAATACGGTATTTGTCTTTCATGGCCTGGCTTATTTCACTTTGCATAATGCTCTCCAGTTCCATCCATGCTGTCGCAAAGGGTAGGAGCTCCTTCTTTCTTTCTGCTGTGTACTATTCCATCATGGAATACACCATAGTTTTTGATCCATTCATTTACTGATGGGTGCTTAGGTTGCTTCCAGCACTTGGCTATTGTAAACTGTGTTGTTATGAACATTGGAGTGCATAGGTTCTTATGGATTGGTATTTCAGGGCTCCTAGGGTATGATCCCAGCAGCAGAATTGCTGGGTCAAAAGACAGTTCCATTTTAGTTTTCTGAGGAAATTCCATACTGTCTTCCACAGTGGCTGCACCAGTCTGCAATCCCACCAACAGTGCACTAGGATTCCCTTTTTCTCCACAACCTCTCCAGCACTTGTTGTTTGTTGATTTGTTTATTATGGCCATTCTGACCAATGTGAAGTGGTATCTTGTTGTGGTTTTAATTTTCAACCTCCCTGATGCTATTGATGCTGAGTATCTTTTCATATGTCTCTGGATCCTCTCTATGTCCTCCTTGAAGAAGTGCCTGTTCAGGTCTTTTGCCCATTTTTTAATTGGGTTGTTTGTCTTCCTGGAGTAGGGTCATAGGAGTTCTTTATATATATTATACACACACACACATATATACAGATATATACATAAACATATACATATACATATATATATATAAGTGACCCCAAATAACTGTAGCAGTTTTGAGAAAGAAGAAAAAAGTAGGAGGGATCACAATACCTGATACCAAACTGTATTACAAGGCCACTGTAATCAAAACAGCCTGGTACTGGCATAAGAACAGACACATAGACCAATGGAACAGAATAGAGAGCCCAGAAATAAACCCAAGTCTCTATGGTCATTAATATTTGACAAAGAGGGCAGAAGCATAAAATGGAGTAAAAATAACCTTTTCAACAAATGGTGTTAGGAGACCCTGACAGCTACATGCAAAAAAAAAATGAAACTCGATCACCAACTTACACCATACACAAAAATAAATTCCAGGTGGATAAAAGACTTAAATCTAAGTCACAACACCATAAAAGTCCTAGAGGAGAACATAGGTAGGAAAATCTCAGATATTCCATGCAGCAATATTTCATCAATATGCCCCCTAGAGCAAGGGACATAAAGGAAAGAATAAACAAATGGGACCTCATCAAATAAAAAGCATCTGCATGGCTAAAGAAAACAGCATTAAAATGAAGAGAACCAACTGTATGGGAAAACACATTTGCCAATGATACCTCGGACAATGGTTTGATCTCCACAACATATAAAGAACTCACACAACTCCATTCCAGGAAGAGTAATTCCATTTTAAAAATATTATAGTACAGAAAGCTTAAAGAAAACTCAATTCCAATATTGCTTCAATTGTTGTCAAATTTTAAAACCACCTTCTGAGAGGAGAATGGTGCCATGTGTGATGGTACACTGCCCTATTCAGAACAGTGATAATCCCATATGTGCTGACGTGAAGGGATATCCAGGACATATTGTTAGATTCAAAATCAAGTTACAGAATTTTACATATGCATATGTGTGTATGTGTGTGTATGTAAATATATATGCATGTATGTGTACATATAAATTTGAAATCCTGCCATCTCAGTAAGATTAAAGTTCAATAAGAGCATGAAAATATTGGTTTCCTTTCTTCTCATAAATAAGTCTGGTTTAACCCTCAAATAGAAGTGTATGCATTATTTTTAACCAATACTTAACCATGAATTAAAGAGACTATTTCTTTGTTGTGAAATAAATTTTGCATAGTATTCTTTATATAATATTGTATATTATTCTTTTAAACAGTAATACTCTTTATTTGAAATGTTACCAAGTATTTTTTGTCATTTTATTCAGTCAGCTAGATACCGTGACAAGAACATGTGTTTACTTCCCTTTATTCAGTGTCATAATTTCATATGAAATCTATGGGGAGAATTTGTGGTCCACCTGTTAACTGTTATTGGCCAGCATAACCAAATTGACAGGAACACGTGCAAATTTCTGCTGTGTGTGGTACTTCCTGTTTCACAGAGCAGTACAGTAGAGAATGCTCCTATAGCAGTACTTTTTCCATGTACAAACCATGCCCTGCCGGGAGCACCAGCCAAAATGACCCCTAGAGAACCAGTAGACACTACCTCCAAGACAGTCCCGGCCTCTGTGCTGTCCTGGAGCCCATCCTGAAATGATAAACAGTCTATTTCTGTATATTTGGAGTCAGGCTTTTGTGGCCAAATCCCTTTAATAACACAATTACTAGGAGCTGGGTATTGTAGAAACACGTGGAAAAGTCAGGAGTGTGACTAGAATACAGTTTTGAGTGGACAAGTATTTCCAAGCCATGGCGTACCTGGCACATTTCAGCTAAGTCCACAATAAAATAATTATGAGAGAGTGTCCGCTGCCTTGTCTTTGTATGTGTATGTGTGTATTTATATATATTTGGGATCTTCCCCAAGTTCCTTCTTCTAAATCTCCATGTGGTGATTAAATCTCATCCTTTCTAGGAACCTAGCATATTTGTCTGTCTTTCTGAAAACAACAAGTAAGTAAAAGATGACTGGGGTTTTCACCCGGAGCACATAGTGTGCGCTTGTAAAGCCTGGGAGTGACCCAATGTGAGTCTGCAACTCACTCTGAGGAGGGACTTCACGGGCATGGTGGAACAGTGCTCCTTGCCGTGTCTGCTGCCTGGGGGCAGGGCCCACTTAGCTCAAGGAGAGTCCTCTTTCCAGGAAAAGTACTGTGGCTTCTTTAGACTCAGAAAGCTTGCCATAAGATCAACATATTAGCAAGGATTAGTAGCGATAGAACTTGCTCTTATTTGGCAGAGGATTAAATCAAAGATTTTAAAGATTTATTTATTTATTTTAGAGAGGGAAGGGAGGGAGAAAGAGAGGGAGAGAGAGAAACATCAATGTGCGGTTGCTGGGGGTCACAGCCTGCAACCCAGGCATGTGCCCTGACTGGTAATCGAACCTGCGACACTTTGGTTCAAAGCCTGCATTCATCCACTGAGCTACGCCAGCCAGGGCTATATCAAAGATTTTAAAAAGAATTAAAAGTCAGAGCAAAACATTCTTCCTCTATGCTTTGTCTTTATGGATAGAGATGCCATTTAAGTCTTTCTGATATGAGAAACAAAGCCAAGTGTAATATTTACTCAAATTCTATAATGGGAAGTGTGTGTGCGTGTGTGTGTGTGTATATATATAGTCATGAAAATTAGCACTTACTTACTCAAAGAAATATGGGTGGGGACTTCACAGTGATTTGAAATCTCTCTTTTCACTATTATTCTAGTGCAGTGTCCTTAGGGATAGACCTTTCTAGATGGGCTCAACATTATTGACTGAAGACTAGTATGAAGTTCAGTATTATAAGAAGCAGTAAAAGGACACTTGCGTGTGACTGCTTTGGAAGAAGCACAGAGAAGATACAAATCTGGCATATCTTTGGGTTGAAAAACTTCTATAACAATTTATACATCAGAATGACATGGAGTGTGTGTGTCTAGTTCATCACTACCTTAAGTACCTAGTGCCTAGGTCAGTTAAGCAATGTAATAGTGCTTAATAAACATTTGTGAATTAATCAACTAATATGTCCACCAGAACATTAATAGATTTGCATTGTATTTCCCTATTTTTATAATTACTCTTAACATTTAAAAGAGTACATTTTGCCATTATTGAAAGGTCCTTAGAACCCACTTAAATATTTGTGCTTATTATTAGTTATATTAAAAACATGCTGTCTTTTATTCACAAAAATCTGATTATTCAGGGCACACAGTTTGGGTTGTTTTTGGCTCAGCATTCATAGGTTTGCAGTGATCACCCACGCTCCCCTGCCCTGTCCCCCTGCGACTGAGACTATATGTTCACAGGCCAATTATCAGGGTCAGGGACGCTGTCTTTGGCCACAAAACAGAGTGGAAACTGCTCACCTGAGGCCTCATGTTCCTGACCTTGGCCTCATCATGCAAAGGAAAGGGCTAACTCCCACTCATGCTCATAAGAGTTGTAGTTGGACCAGAGGTGGGCAGGACTGTGTTCCCCTTCAGCCCCCTGCCCCTGTCCCAACAGTGGAACCTTAAAGTACACATGGAGAGATTTGGTTTACAAATATGTAAAGTGATTATAATGATATGTCTCTGTTGAGGCTATAATAATATTAAATTCCTATTTCAGTTTTTAAAAATCTCCAATGATAGGCTCAACATAACTCCCATTATTATTTATTGAAAACTTTTATTTAAAATATTATTAAAATATCTTTATTTTATATATAAAATAGGGTAATAATCGTAAACAGTAGAGGAATAAGAGTCATAATTTATGAGAGTGTGGACTGCTTGATTGTATTTTTCCCAATGAAATGCAGAGATACAGAAATATTATCATGATTTGTGTTATAACGCTGGAGTCACAACTAATACTGAGAAATGTTTCCTCAACTTGATGCATGGCCTTTAGCTGTGTAGCTCCCGTCGGCACTAAAGGGTGATTCAAGGCCAAGCACCAAGGATAAAACTGAGACTGTAATGCAGGGTTTGGATGTAGTCTGTTTGGAAACCGGTTCTCATTGTCATTTTATGTGCTGTTTTTTGCTTTTGGGGTTCCTGCTGTTATACTTTTAAAATTCTACTTTCAAATATGGTTAAAGATAACATTTTGTAATAAATAAAAGATATAGAAAAATAGAGCTATTTTTTGCCAATAAAATGATATAGTGGATTAGAATTCTGACTGAAAGACAGAGCCAAAGGTTTGGCTAAGATACTGGGTATGTGTTACTCACACAATGTCTGGAAAATTCAGTTACCCTTCTATTTGAAAAAGAAATTGGTGTTCGTTTTCCTGCCTGTCTATCCAATTACCAGTCTATTTTTTTCCTGAGCTATTTTCATACATCAGTGGTACAGCTATATTATGAAAAACAACGAAAGCCCTAGAACTATTTCACATGGTAATAATGAGCATGAATTGGAAATTAATATATATGACAGGAATAGTGAGTAAATATGATGGTGCATATCTTCCTTCCCCTTCAACACAGACAGTGTTTCTGTACCCCTGGAAGGAACATTTAACCTTCTGTGGCTAAAATAAATGAAAGTTATTTCTCCTGCTTGCTTAAGATCAATAAATGAGTAGATTTTTGCCTACTTTAATACTTCTGTTCTTTGTTTAATCATTTGTGTGTTTAACTGATGGCAGCTGCTGTAACTCAGGATACCAACCAGTTCACTTTTGAGGATAAAAATTAAACAAATCATTGTTTCACTTTGACATGATCAAACAGACAGAAGCTCCCAGGGCATATTGTTGTTAGTAGTAAAGTGGTAAATAGAGGTTTCAACATGGGCATAAACTTTTAATTTGCCAATTAAGAACATGGCTAATTCATAGATTAATGGACATTCATTGGAATTGTAGTTTCCTTATATTAAAACTGAAGCCTCTTTGAATACTAAATCTATATACCAATGAGATCATCAACTGGATTTTAAAGTTTCACATTGGGAGAGCCATCATGGGTGGTGGTGATGATGTAGTTGAGAGTAGGCATGTATGAAGGAAGACCCAAGCCTGATCACATCTTATGAGCACTGTATTTCTTGGGGAGATGGAGTAATTAATTAATTCACGAACTCCTCAGCCAATTATTCCCAATCTCTAGGACTCTGCTGTTAAGCCACTGGTGCCCAGAGAGTAGAGAGCCACTTGACATCGGACATGAAGAGCTATGATCTCATAAGTGACTCAAGACTCCCATGCCTAGGGGAGCACCCATAGAACAGAGAAAATTACGGGTGCAAGGGTTTAATCACTGATAGCCTTGAGGGTCTGAGTTTACAACTGGAGTCTTGAGCTGGCCAGTTAGCCTCAGCCAAGTGGTTAACTTAGTTCTTAACTATTAACTGAGTTTTAACCTTTCTTGACCATTGACCTAACTTCGGGTTGTGGTGGCATGGGCCATAAGCCTGTGCAGAATAATTTTTATTTGATACCTGGAAATGAGTTTCTTTTGTGCTGTTTTGGACAATTGATAAGAAACTCTTAGCCCTGGCTGGCGTAGCTCAGTGGATTGAGCTTGGGCTGCGAACCAAAGTGTCGCAGGTTCGATTCCTAGTCAGGGCATATGCCTAGGTTGCAGGCCACAGCCCCCAGCAACCGCACATTGATGTTTCTCTCCCTCTCTCTCTCTCTCTCTCTCTCTCTCTCTCTCTCTCTCCCCCTCACTTCCCTCTCTAAAAATAAATAAATAAAAAGTCTTTTAAAAAAAAGAAACGCTTACATATTTATGTAGTGTCATGGGTGATAACTGCTTGTTCTCATCCCATTCAGTTCTTTCTTAAGGATCCTAGATATTAGGCCCAGGCAGGGCTTGTCAGTCTCAGGGTCTGGAAGGCCTGGATAGTTAAAGGCCACACACGCACAATAACTCCAAAAAAACAAATCATACAGAACCAAAAGGATTTCTAGTACACCACTTTGCTCAGAGGTACGTGACTGGAGTCAGCTGCTTCTCCCTGCTCTGCTCTGCTGTTAGTGAAGGAGTGCCCAACCCGAAACATGATAAAGCTCCAACATCTCTGTATTCGACATTTTCTAAATCTCTTTGGAACAGAAGAGTAACTACTTCCTTCAACATTTTGACTCTTACAGTAGTCAGTCTTGGACAGTTGTCAACAGGAAACTCCAAGTCATCTAGTATTAAAATCTGCTTTCACATGGACTTGTTAGCTGAACCTTGACATAGAACCTATGAGAATTATCTTTAGTCTTATTATTAGAAAGCACTGACAAGTATTTGGAAAACGTGTGGAAACCTAGGAGCATGGGATTCCATTTCTCCTAAATATTGCCTCTGATTACTTATGGAGAGGCTTGTACAAAATAAAACAGGTTTTTTTTTTTCTTTTAGATGTTTCTTTGGTGAACATCAGTTGCAAAATGATTCCCTTGTAATGCAATCTAAAGATAATTTAGCTCTACTGTCCATAATTATGAGAAATTACATTTTTATTATAAAGCTCATTGGGCCTTACCCACACCAATATTCTGTCATTTATAAAGCTGTCATCAATTCACACAAGATGATAGAATTTCTGTGACAAAGCATCTATGATTTTATCTTTCTTTTATTTGATCTTGAGTTGTTTACTGTTTTTCTTATGCAGGAAACCTCTCAGGCATCATCTAGCTGACTCTCATTCCTTCTGCGTCCCACAGAGACGGTGGGAGAGTAAGAGGGAGGGAGGAGGGAGAGGTGGGTGAGGGGGAGATTGTGTGGCCCCTGGCTTCCTCCTGCAGGTTCCCAGCCCTGCTCTAAGAGTTGGCTGACCCAACTGGAAACAGAGGTTCCAGCCCTGCTTCCTTGTGGGATCCACTTTTCACTGAAAGAAGATATTCTGGAGACACAGCTGGGGAAGTGGAGGGCAGGGACTGAGGGCAGGATTTTTTTGATCACCGCAGAAATTGGAGAGATATGAACCTGAACTCTTGCAAGGGAGGTGATGTGGTCTCCAAGAAAGCAATTAAGTAGACAGGAGTGTGGGAATTAGGGATCAAAACTGTGAGGAGAGAACAGGTTGAATGGCCTTAGACAGTTATATTTAACCTCAGTGCCTCATTTTCCTGATGTCAGGAAAGGCAGTGTTAGAATTAATTTTGCAAGGTGCTTTGAGATCCACCTTTGAGAGACTAGAGCATACTGTAGCAGGAAGTTTTGTGTTGCTATTATTCTTGTTTCTAGAAAAAATAAAACAAACCTTCTAATTTGTTATCACTCCCCCAAACCCTCAAGTCTCATAGTAGGAAAGAAGTGAAAGTAATCTGTTGGCTGTATCAGCCAAGTGTTCACATACACTGCATTCAAGCCTCGCCTCTGCCTTCTCTCTGAGCAGAAGAAACGCTGTGTGATTCTGTTATCAACATTCTCTGTGGGCCTGAGCTTCCAACAGTTTTATTCTAACCTTACTGTTACTTCTTAATATTACACAGTGTTGATATTGTCGCTGTCTTGGGGTTTATCTTTGGATGTTTGTTTTTGAGGATGTTTTTGTTTTTGTCTTCATGCTCTATCGTAATACTTCCAACAGTAGACAGACGGTTCCCCTAAACTTCTCAGAATCCCCCAAATTTGGTCTTAGGACAGAAAAAGTCTGCTGTCTCTGAGACTGGCCTTCAGTGCAGCCTCTCGCTGTCCTCCTCTCTTTCCAATTTCTTTCCCACTTTTAGGCAGAACAGAAAGTTCCAAGTTTTGTATATTTGCTTATATATAAACCCAACTCAGCTGTGTTCCCATCCTTTGTGTCAACAGGAAAATTCCCTTGTTCTGTGTTTAGCTTGAATAATTACCAAACTGTTTGTAATTAGAATGTGAGGATGTGACCTCACAACAATTTTTTCATTTCCTTTCTCTGTATTTAATACATTTCAGAAACTGAAAATACCAAATCTGTCCCACCTTTTTTTTTTGATGCTTATCAGTAATAGAAACATTGCAGAACAATCAGCCCAATACCTATGCTTTGGTCATTTATTGCCTTCTCTGAAGATAAATTGACTGTACTCAACTCTCTTCAGCATTTTTCTTCACCTAGATATTATTGCCTTGTGCAGCCACCCCAAGGTGACTGTTATCACTTAATTAAATCCTTGCACGCTGGGAAGAAAAAACAACATTGTTCCTTCATAACCCCGAGGAGCCTATTTTTAAGCCACTAAGCCTTTTCCCTGTTTTATTAACTTATTCCTGGCTACAACAAGACATACTTTTGTTGATGAGCAAAAGGTTGTATTAGCTTTTATTTTCTGGGTAAACTTATCTATTCTCTGGGAAGAGGGGAAAAATAGAATGGACATTACAAAAGGAAGGGGAAAAATGGAGTCTCTTCAACCTCCCTGATTCTAGTAAAGGTCTCTGTAAACACCAAGCTGGAAACTAGAAGCAGGGGGATTCGGGAAAGGGAATGAGAAAATAAAATGTAAACATAAAATAGGAACAAGACTAAAAGGAAAATGACATGTGTGTCTATGGGGGAAGCATGCAGGGTAGAGGCCAGCACTCTCGAGCTATGAAAACCAGGATAGAAGGGTAGAAGTGACTGTGTTTTTCCTTTTTCTCTTTTTTTGAAGCGGAGTGATCTCTTGGCACTTCTTTTTGTTGCTGCCTGGAGTAGCATCTGTTTATTAACCTCTTGTTTAATGTGTTTATTTTTTTTCTACTCAGGTTTCCATCTTTACTATGTGGTATTGGGCTTCCATGATCAACCAGTTCTATATTCCCAGATGTGTTTCAAGGTATCAAAAAAATACTGTTGGAGGAGGTTCGGAAGTGTGCATAGGTGTGTGAGTGTGCACAAGCATGTACATGTGTAGGGATGAGTGTGCACATGTGTGTGCCCACATTAGCAGTAGGGTTGTGCACTTGCAACAGGCATTTCTAAGTGCAGCACTTGATATCAGAAAGTTAACTTGCTGCAAAGGGAGTATTTGTTTGTGCATAGTAAATTATGTACCTTTTAGCTTGTTTCTAGTCCATTAAATCATGGGCCAGAAAATGGGTTTGTCACTTCTGAAATTTGGACCCAAGCAAGCATATGTGTTTATTGATGATGCTAACTCATTTTACCACATGCTGTGTTCACCAACAGAGGAAATGCTGCTTAAAGCTGTAATATTGGCAAGAGCAGTTGATGCTGTGACAGGCTGGGGCTGGATGGAGACCTGGTTCTTAAATAGTGGGATAATGAAGATATCTGAACCATCACTGATCATTGCCCACAGGTTACACACTTCTCAGCTTCACACGCAGAGCACAATTGTGAACATGTAGGGCAGAGACTGTCCCTCCCTCTGAAATGAGGAAAGCACAGACACCTCCAGGTTGGTGTGAGAATGAGCCCACAATGCCTGTGAACATTCTTTAAGGGCCCTCTCTGCAAACACATGGACTTTTTTTTGCTTGGCGCATAAGCTGCTCCGCTGCCTACTTGTGGTGACTGAGAATCTTCCGGAGCTGCTGCTAGGATTCAGGTCAGATCTGCCGTAGTTTCCATCTTGCCAGTCAAATGAATGCCTGGGGAGATGTGTATATCTGCCCACTCACTGGAGTGAATTGGCTTAGCTTTTTTCCTCTGCAGATTAATTTCTTTTCCTTTATAATAGCATTGTAAATATCTGGCTGAGGCAGGTTACAGCCCCTCACAGACAGCGCCCTTTGTAACAGCCACTCATTTGACTTTCACCCTGAACTACGCTTGTCTGAAGAGTGTGCTTGGTGTCATGATGAGGTTAACACAAAGGTATATACATATTTGGCTTCAAATTCCAGCTTTGTTGGCAAGAAACTCTTCATGGCTTGCTCATGACAACCTTAGAATACAATATAGAATCACAAAGCGAGGTATCAGTGTTTCTGTGTGTGTGTGTCTGTGTGCACACGCACGCATGCCTGTCTCTCTGTCTTTCCCTCTAAGTCCAGGCAGGGTCATTCTTAAGCCGTCCTCCTCAGCATGTGTTCAGGTCTTCCAGAACGTCAAATAGAGAGGCAACCCACTTTTCCTCAGTCACCCACCTTTGTTCTTAGTACCCTTCACTGTCGTAAACCCTTCCTCTCCCACCCAGGTTCTGCACATTGCATTTGCCCATTTGCCCTTCATGGGACAGAAAGACGGGTTTCCAGCCTTTGTAAGAAAATGTGCATGTGCTCTCATCACCCCCAGGGCTCCTCGAGGCTGAATAATCCAGTCCATTTAACCATTCCTTAAAAGTCTTATGTTTCAATTATCTAATCATTTTCCTCAGCTCCCTTTGAACCCTCTATAAATTCTTCTTTCAGTAAAGCAGCAAACCCCATAACTGAATTTATTTCAGATCTAAACAGTACTGAATATAAAGGAAAATTAATTAGAATTCTAAAATTTAATGTTGATGTTGCTCACTTATAGGCATTTAGCTTAAAAATATTGAGTTGATCAGTTGACCCATGGGGAAAAATGCACTGGGTGATATCAATACACACACACACACACACACACACACACACACGGAGGCACTGGCCTTGTGCAGAGCCAGGGAGCAGAGACACTCCCCAAGGTACCCTGACCTCTGCTTGCGGAGCACAAGCAGCCTTGAAGGCTTTCACATTCCTCTGAGTACAGGAGCTATTTGAAAGTAAACAGAAAGGGACTTGGGAAAAATTGTCAAGTGGATGAAAGATTTCAGGGTCAAACATTTCCTCGTCTCTTTCCTCATTCCCCCAGACATGCCCTCCTGTCCCCACACTAATGAATGAGCAGGCAGTGCTGTGAACGTACAGGAAGGAGTTGCTGAGACAGCATGCTGCTGATGAAGCTAGAACCTCAGGAAGTATTGGTTTCCTCCTTCCTTCATCTCTTCCACTCACTCTTCCACTCACTCACTTCCTGCTCACTACCCCAGTTCTTATCTGGACAAACACTGAATTTGAAGAATCTCAGAGACAGTCTTCTCTCCAACCATGCCCACTTTCATCTGCTTCCTATTATACTTGAAGTGGGACAAATATAGAATTAGTATAAAACTCTTTCAACACTAGTATACTTAATAGAAACTTACTAATAAAATATGTCACTGTTACTGTCTTCACTGCTTCAATACCTAGAACTTTGTTCATTCTCCCTTCTTAAACTCTTAAAGATTTGTATATCAGTCAGTTACATGTTAGTCTGAATGAGTATTCAAATGCACCTGATTTTTCTGGGACTGTTAGATATCTAATTCCAATATCTTTGAGGCATACAAGAATTGCTTTTCTGTAGGTTTGCCACAGTATTTTCTACTGCATGTATATTACTTGGATGAAAAAGAAAGAGTCACCAAGGAATCAATCTATGTGGAATATTGCACATGTAGAATGGGATTTATCCAGTGGATTATGATCTAGCAAGCTATGGTTTAAACTATGCCTAGCAGACTGTCAAGTCCTGCCACAATTCTTCAGTTGGCAGATGTCACAATCAGAAGAGACAACAAAAATCCCCTTGCCCCACCTCTGCTCTGGACATCATCCTGAGCACGGCCTCCCCGCCTCCCGCCCCAGGGAACTCAGCTCTGCAGGGGAGCAAGTGGTAGCAATTTGATACCAAAAAAGTTCATCTCCACTGAGTGAGTACATAGTATAGCAGGCTGCATTTGAGTTTTTGTTCTGCTGCTTACTAGTGGGATCTCAATGTCCCCATATCAAACAGGGGTGTGACAGCATATACATTAGAGTTAGGAAGTAAGAATTGAACTGGGTTGTTCAATTTAAAGTCCCTCTCCTAGGGTCCAAAACAGAGACTGCATTAATAAATGCTACCTGTCACTAATAAGCATGGTATGTAATATTATACACACATATCCTGGAATAGTTCTCATTTTTAAATGACTATAGTTATAAAACTAAAATCATTTATATCTTGTTTTTATGGTTTTTTTTCTTTCTCATCTTCTTCTTAACATCACTGTCGAGCCCAAATGCCCTGCCCTATATTTCCTTAAGGTTTCTCTTTCTGATAACTTTCATGATTTCTCAAGATACATGGATAATCTTTTTGTCCTTTACAAATAGTCTGTCCCCAAGTTGTGTTGGTTTTTTTTTTTTAAGTTTTAAAGAGGAGTGTTTATGACCAGGATAAAATCTTATTTCAACAATGACTATTGAGTTATTTTCTTGTTTGTTCCCTTAAATTCATATCTAACTTATTTAGTTTTACTGCCTTTAGTAGAGTATCCCACTTCCTCAAAAGTGTGGGTCTTTTTTTCCTCCTTATGATCAGGTAAAGCACACCCTTAGTAGCAAATATTCTTTCTAAATCAGCATCTCAAGTCAAATAACAACCAATATAGTGCCATTTACTAAGTACCTACTATGTGATAACACTTTTACATGCATTAACTCTAATCATCTCAACAACTCTATTGCATAGAATAAATAATGTATAGGTATAATTCTTTATGTTTTCATGTGAGAAAACAGTGAAGTTGCAAATTCAGAATTCTAGCACAGGTTGACTTGAGTCCAAAGCTCTTATGGTCTTTTTCACAACACCATGCTGCCTCTTAAAGACTTTGAGGTGCTCTCATTTCCAAGCTGGACGTGGAACACGTCTAACTGCAGCCACATAGGCTCTTTAGTTTCACTGGAAGAATTGAGGAGATAAAGCTGTAATTATTCTACCTTCTCTACCATAGACCAAAATCTTAGAGTCCCTCTGAATGTGACCAGGGACTCTCTGACAGTCTTGCCTCTTGTGTTGAGGACAACTAGAGGGCAGAACTGAGAGAGCCCCTCCACAGTGCCTGGTCTTTGAACCTGAGCTATGTGCCTGAGCTATGGCCACTGGCAGGACAGCCCCCTTGCTGAGTGTTTCTCCAGAACAGAAGCAAGTCCCAGCCTGGTGGAAGCTGTAGAATGTGCTCCTTGGCAGTAATTAATCTCGAGGTAGCCTGGTCCCAGAAGTAGTCCATCTCAAGGTAAATGAATAGTCTTTTTGAAGATTATTAAGAAGATTGAAATGAATAATCTGCCTGATATATGTGTTCTTCCTCCCTCTATCCTCTTCTTTTGGGGGTTCCTATAAAGCTCTCTGACTCTAGAAGTCTCCTTTCCCATACCCTTTAACAAAGCCAGGAATCTGTTCCTATAGCTCAGACATCCCTGCTCCCTTTCTGTGCTTTACCTGTGACTCAAATGATGCCAGGTTCCTTTTTTTCCTGGCAATACTGCAGGGGGAGCTGTGAAAGAGCAGCTCTCCCTCTGCCACTTCAGCTGCTATGCTGCAGTTACGGGGTCAGCTGACCTGTGTGAAAAGTGGTAGGAAGGGTCCTGGCCTTTCAGCCCGTGTCCTCTAACACTGAGGTACTCCTGCTGGCCATCTCTCCATACCCGAGTGTGTAAGCCTGTACCTGTTATGTAATTCATTCCAACTTCCTAATATGTCACAAGGTGCATTTGTAATGTGTTTCCTCTGAAAAGTTGCTGGGTAAGAGCTATGCCCACTATTCTCTGTGTGGGTCCCTGTAAGCTGAAAGATTTCAGCCTGAAGAAGCAGACATAAATGGTTTGCTATGAAACCCATGGATTTTACTCCATATAGTAAGCCTTTTGGGATGTGGGTTTTTATTCTGTTCAAAACAAAGGTTTTGTGTCATGCCATGTTATTGAAGATTTTAATTGTGATGATACAGGTCAGTATATTAAGGGAGCCCAATAAAAGGAAGAATTACTTTTTCCAAATTGGTGAAGGGATGAGTTTCTTTTGTTTATTCTGCAGCAGTGTGTTACTTACACCTTACTGAGATTTTGGAAAAGAGCGGGGTTCACTGCATTATAGAATATCAGTAATAATGTTGGTCCTTCACTGTTACATTGTCTTGGTCTCACCAGCTCAAGTGGAATTAAAACTGTTGATAAACTGTGAGACCCGTGCAAACATAGACTACATTAGATCTGCATAGTAGGCCTCATCTGTCTGCCATTGGGCCATGTCTATGTGCTCTTTAGGAAATAGAGAAGTATTACTGGCTATTCACTTTCCTGAAAGGTGCCTGTCATGGCAGAAAAGAACCAGGAAAGGGATAAAAATCTGGGGCAGAGGAGCAGCAAATGTCTTAAGCAAGTGCCATGACTTACAATGAGAATAGAAGGAACATAAAGAAAATGATAAAGGCTTAAGGTTGTGTTTGTAAAACCCTTAATATATTTTTTATTTGCTTTGGGATAAAAGTCTTCCATTAAGGCTCAGAGGCCAATTTGAGTCTTTAGGGGCTCAATCCTTAAGGGGAACTTTCTCTCTAGCCTGTGAAGCATTTAAGTAGAAATTAAAGTAGGTCATCCTATTACTAAGGAGAAGACCCCAAGCAAGATAATAAAACAAATCTTGCTTGTTGGAAAAGGTCAAGACTAGAATGAACAAATCTCATTGGAGGCAAAAAGAATCTATCCTCAATATTCAACCACACAGAATTCACACCAGCCTGCACAGATCTGGAGCCCTTCTTAGTCTTCAGATTTTGTCAGTAACCGTTACACATCTGTGAGTCAGATGTATAAACATACTCTGTAGTTGTCTTACAGCCCAGGGTAGTTTTTGCATACAAACGTATTCGGAACAGGACTGCTGGGAACATTGGCTGGGAAGGACAGTGCACACGTACCACACCATCTCCACAGCCGTCTGCCGCTCTTTCACTAAATGGGTGAGTGCAGAATGCAAACCAAAAGGCAAAAGCAAAAGAGAAAAAGGAAGAGGAAAAAGATAAAGAATCACACAGGGCCAGAATGAGAACCTAGAAGTAGAATCGAAGCTGTCGATACCAAACGTGTGCACTGTTTTCAAGGTGATCTCAGGTGACATTATAGTTCCTCACTTGTTTTAGGCCATTGTCATTCATGGGGAAGTTGGTGTTTACTTAGACTCTAAGTTGTGACTTAAGGAAGAGTTATAATGAGGATTCATCTTTCTTCAATTATTAGGTACTTCATTAAAAATATTAATTCTGCAAGCGTATATCATAGTGTGTGTGGTAGATACAGATGGAAGATGTCTTCACTATGAAGTTGGTCACCTCATAGTCTTGGGATTCTAGATACCTGTGAAAAATACCATTCTAATAACATAAATAAGTACTAGTTCCCATGATTCACTGTTAAAAGAAACCAGGCACATGGCCAAGTGGAAAATCAGACTTGGAACTTAATCACTGTGCTTGTCCTTTCACACCACTGTTCTTGGCCATATGGATGCCTTTGACATAGAAGGTTGAGAAAGACTAAGTGGGAGGTGACAGTTGTGGCTGCAGGCATTACTGGGATGTGTGGCTGAGGCCACTACACATCCTGTAAGCTAAATAGAATTTTAATAAGTCAACAGTCATTAAAAGGGGCACTTTTATTTATCAAATACATTGAATGATGGAATATTGGCCATTTTCAAGTTATTTTGTTCTAATATATCTTCAACTATTCAAGCCACAGAGCAGGTAAATGGATCATTGTACATGTTAGAGTTAGCCTGAGACTACTGGTTCCAGGTTTCCAGTAAGTGATTTATCAGTGTGGCCAACTGCAAATTTCTTCTAGAATTACTGTGAATTGGCACATCAGTGCACCTGAATAGATCATGCACAAACAGATTATTGTTACAGGGATTCCCTTGCAGGATCTATAATGTTGCCTATTAACAGCTTCAGTAAACCACACAACCCTAAGTTACTGAACACATTTTATCTGGTGATTCCTCAAGTGTGATAGGTGATCCAGCTTGTAAAGCCAAAGTAGGTATGTGGCATTCTGAGGCAACCTGTGCTGCATAACACAAGACAAAATGCACAGTAAGTTGGACCTGCCTCGCAGGCTAACACCATGTGCTGCCCAGCAAAGAGCAGACTGTCAAGGTCTTCCGTTCTTGGGCAGGTATCTGGATGTTAGTTCCCAGCCTCTGACTTCACTAAAGCATCCAGGAAAGGGAACCATCTGCACGACAATAGTGTGGTACTCCAGGGCCAGAGGGAAAGGAAAGATTATGCCTGGGGAAAAATTTTTGACAGTTCCTTCTGTCCTGGGAACTTTATATGTGGCATTGTTAGCTCCATGAAGTGATCTGTCCCTGCTTGGTAAGTATAAAAGCTTATGTGAACTTCTTTAGAAAATGTGCACCTACAACCAAGAATCCAGGTATCTCAAAATTTATACACAGATCTGTTCCTAAAAAATTGACCATTTCTTGACAGTTGTGTGTTCAATCTAATTTGCCCTTTGATGTCCATGATGCATTATTCGAGTGAAAAATTTGACCTCAAGAAAAAACAACTACATCATTAGAATTCTTTAAACAAATTTGAGGGAATTTAAAAATTTTTAAACTTAAGGAAAAAGTAACTAATGATTATTCAACTTAGTCAAGTAGCTAAAACAGAAAATACTTGAGTGTATCATTTTTGCTGCCTCATATGGTGGGTCAGCACAGAGATGGTAAGCCCAGCAGTTTCTGCAGTTTAGATACAGTCTCTGCCTTCTTTAAATCACCTCATCTGATTTTACATTCAAGGTAGTCATTTTAGACTTTATCTTTGCGTTTCTGTCATACTTCTCCTTAGACGACTTTAGTTCCATGATTCCTGTTAAATCTCACTAAGAGTTTGGTTAAAGCATCTTTTGATCCAGGAAATTCGAATAAAATAGCCAGGTGCTCTTCAGTAACGGCAGTGAGTTCTCTCCCAGTCAGGCTAGTCACTGAAGTAGATCAGAAGGAGGAAGGAAACTCCAATCTCATTTTTCATATTAAAAAAAATTCACTTTACTAAGTCAATAAAAAATACCAGAATTCAATTTTCTTCTTTACTAATGTCTTTATCCCACAAAATTACCCACACCTCATACCCAGCCCAGTCTTTTCATTCTGTTGCCGAGTTGGACCACAGCGGAAGCCAGGATACACAGCCAAGTACAACTGCTTTCATTGCATAAATTTAGACTATCATTTAATGTACACCTAGCAAATTTGATCCAAGCAAATTTCATATGCTGAAATGCTCTACTTCGAAGGATACCATCTAGAGATTATGTGAAGGAGATTTCTTATGACATGTGCTGTTGTGCAAGTATGTTATCAAACAATAAAAATCCATGTCTCTTTGGGTTCGTGTGTATCAAAGAGGCCTGCGAGGATGAAAGCAGAAGCATTTCCTTAGAGTCCTTAATACGATGAGAGCTTGGTTGATAAGCAATGCATGCTGGTCCTTCTCACCAACACTCAGTGGCCAACTATGAAATGAAAGTAAAGGGCCAGCAAAGCATCGGAGAGCCATAGCAAGTGGTAGCCCAAGTCGTTTATCCCAAGATCATTCAGGATCAGTTTCCCAATTCCATCTGAATAATTGATTGCTACGTAAATGTGTGGCTGTGCTCTGTATGGAGCTTAGGCAATGAATCAGTGTAGTCTCTAAGCATTTGAAATGCAGAGAAAACCAACATAAAAATTTCAATGTTGTAAATGTATACCCAAAAGAGGTACAATTACTTGAAAAAACTTTTGAAACAATCCTCAGCATTGTCGATCTCTGGAAGTAAATTCCACTCTCCATTATCAGTCCATCATATTTACAGCTTTAAGCAAAAAGTAATTATTAATTATCTAAGTGATGTATAAAATAAGGAGCAAAGAATCAATTTTCAATGGTATTCTGAAATTATCTTTGAAGGTGTTCATGGCCCAAGCATTTTCCCCAACCAAAATTTCTAAAGTACCAAAATATTATAGTCAACTTGGGCTACCATTAACAAAATACCATTTACTGGGTGGCTTAAACAGCAGAAATGTATTTGTTCATAATTCTGGAGCCTTGAAATCCAAGATCAACATGTCAGCATGGCAGGATTCCGGTGGGACCCTGTTCCTGGCTTGCTGACAGATGACTTCATGCTGCGTGCTCTCATGGCCATTCTGGGGGCATGCTCTCTCTTTCTCTTCTTATAAGGCCACCACTCCTATCAGATTAGGACTCCACCCATCTGACCTCATTTAACCTTAATTACTTCCCAAAAGCCTGCTCCCCAAATATAGTCAGTCACATTAGAGGTCAGGACTTCAGCACAAAAATTTTGGGGAAACATAATTCAGTCCATGGCCACTGTATTTGTGACAGTCCTTTCAGTATAAATGTTTTCAATACCTTTTCCCTAGAGACACCAGTGAAACTCATATGAATATACCAGATTAATATCTGAGGTCTCTAAATGGCCTTTTAATATGCTAAATTCATTACAAGATCCTTTAATCATCATTACTACCCCTGACACTAATTCCCTACCTAAAGGCATACAGGTACAAAGCTTTATTATTTTCTCTTAAAGAAGCTATTTTTAAAGTTACCACCTGCCCAGTAAACAGTCAAGTTCAAGTCATAATCAGCCATAGCAGAAACAGGAATACAGTTCTACCTTGCACCCTCAAGAATGTACTGTCAAATAAACATGACTGCAAACGTCTGTAAAGCCAATCTTATTTTCACATTGACTTCTATAAAAAATAGTGTTTATAATACCAGAGAGGGAAAGACAAAATCACAGTCTAAATGAAGAGCTTTGGGACAGGAAGTGGACTCGGTGCGCTGGCCAGCCGTGGCCTGCGAGAGGCTGTGTTCCAGTCTGATCCTCACAGTTGCCTGTTGGGAGGTGAGGTTCTCCTAGCAACTTTGTTATAACTGTGGGCCTTCTTGGCTTCCAGGCTTTGGCACCTTCCTCCAAGACATGAGAATTTCCTTGAGGTGCAACTATCTCTTGACTGTACACTTTTACCAATTCCAAAAAGATAAATGTGAGGTGATGGATGTGATAATTAACAGAATGGGAAAATCCTTTCACAATATATACATACACATACATACACATATACATATATATAAACATGCACATATACATGTACATGCAGCACACCATCACAATATACACTTTAAATGTCTTTGTCAATTATGCATTGATGCGGACCCCAGCTTGTGGGATCCGAGACTTTGTGGATGGGGGAGAGACATTCACACAGACTACTGAGTCCTGTGCAGGAAAAGGGCAAGTGGCTTCGCTCTGTAGGGGAGCAAAAAGATACGGCCTCTGCCATGACAGGCCTTTATTTCTTTTCTCAGCACATTACATGAGGGTCCTCATTTACTATGCCCCACCAGCTGGCTTTAGGTGGTTACCTTTTACAGAAAACAAAGGAGCCAATGCCACTAATCACATCACAGAAGAGGGATATTTGCAAATGAAAAAGGCAAAAGTAGTTGAATGGTTACACTAGTCCTTGGAAGGGTTAACATGGTTTTTAGGAAGTTACAGTAAGCACTTGCTGTCTCAATTTAGGGTGAGAGAGTTTTAGCAAAAAGCAAGACTCAAAGGAGCCTAGGCATATTGCAGGCCTGATTCCCCACGGGAGAACCTATCCGTGGGTGTGGGTTCTGTGCATCTCCAAGTAGGAGCTGGGCCCACACCACGCAAGAACAGTCTCCTACAATGCATCAGTGAAATTTTAAAAAATATACAAATTTCATCTATGTATGATGTTCCAACCCAAAGACAGCATATTTGAGGTGCAAAGCTCTGTGATATCAGACAGCGGTCCCTGGCATGTATTGAGGGGATCCAAAGCTGAAAACTGCCTTGGCCCTGCAGATTTTTGTTTTAGGGAGTTAATTTCCAGCTTCACTCATTTTCTTAGTCTCAGATCCCACATAAGATTCTTCTATAAGAAAGTAGCTCCTGAGTCGGGTCCTCTTTCAGCTTGTGAACCTCAGCTGGCAGAGGTGTGGTGCACAGTAAGAACTCAGCAGGTGTTTTCTGAGTACATCACACCTAAACAGCAGGAGCACAAGAATCATTTATGTGGGAGGAAATGCTGGAGGAAGCACAGATTTCGAGCAGCTAGGATGGGCTTCGAAACAACTGAAGGGCCCAGCAGGTAGTCCCAGCAGCAGGTGGAAAGGAGGACCCTTCTTTCTTCAATCTGCCGCACACTGATGTGTGACACTGGACAGTGCACTTAATTCCTCTGGCCTCAGTTTCCTTATCTGTAAAATAGGATTTAATATATCTGTCTCACATTTGGTCTGAGTAATTTGCCTAACAAATGTTAGTTTCCTTCTCCCTCCTCTATGAGGAACCTTTGAGTGAAGTGAATATTGCTTAAGACATCCTATACTATAATATGATGGCATATGTGTATTATAATATATGATATATAATAGTACATTTGACCTATATTGTACATATTGCATGTGGTATAATATGACCATCCCTATTTTCCAGTATTCTGTGATCTACAGGATGTCTAAGAAACAATTATTATCTATTCTTTTCTTTGTGTTGTTTTGTATAATGCAGACAACTTGAAAGACACCTGGAACCCTGGTGTCTTTGCATGTGACCAAGCTCCATGTGTAGCCACAGCAAAGCAGTGACATTTTTAAGCCTTCCAGGACCAATACAATGTACTGTCTGGATGACTCCTGCTGGCCTGGGAATTCCTTCTTTAACTTGAAAGAAAACCCTGAATTCAAAGGGAAAGATTCACAATAAGGAATTAACTCCTAGGTTCTGAAGAGCCTGTGTTTCAGTAAATTATACCACATGAACCAAAAGCAGGTATTTTAATGTTCCAATGAATATTTGTGCCTTAGAATGACTAGTGTGAATGCTTTCCCTGAAGCAAGAGGAGCTTGTGAGCAGTAGCACATGGTCATTTACGCCTCAGGTGGGGTTCCAATCCCCCAGGACAAGCCACAGACCCTGGGGGGTCCTGCAGGTGACCCCTAGGGGCTCAGAGACACAGACCCATGTACTCCGCCAGTGCCGTATCCCTCTTTGTACCACAGCCTGGTGTCCATTTGGTTAGATGTTCAAATCAAGAAATCTATATCCCTCAAGGCTGGATGTAAGGCTTGAACTAGCAGCCCAGAGAAAAAAAGGTCAGCACTTTGATACACAGCTCCCACAAAATGGAATTTTAATGAGCAGGAGCAAAACCTGATCTCCTTGCTCAGAAAGCAGATGTCTTCAGTCTTTTCATGTTTTAACATTTCGCTAACCCAACATCCCCGCTTTTATTCCTGTTCCTCTTGCCTAAGAGCTGAAGAGAGGCTGTCTCTATCTCTCTGCACTGTTTTATCACCTAAGAGGTTTGGATTATATGTTTTAGGAAACTCTTAGCAAAGGTAATTTGAGGCATCAAAGTGTGCTGTTCTGGAATTCTCTGTTAGTGGGCAAATAGTCAGATTTTGCCTGACTAACCTAATTTGGTGTTGGGGTTAGGAGACATGTGGCTCTTGGTATGTAAGACTTGTGCAGTCCTTCGTGTTGCTGACTCACTGGGATGGGCTGAGGGGGCAGGTAGGAGAAGAGGCACAGGACACAGAAAGTTCTGGGAGAGTCCTAAGAGTTAAATAAGAGTGAGAACCTTTGATGTATGTTTTTATCCACTCTGAGAAATTTAGTCAACTTAGATTCCTGTTTCTAAAAATAAGGTTTTTGTTTCTGCACAATGCCTGATTGTTAAAACTCAGATTACAAAGACAAATTTTGGGAAACTTTTCTTCCCCATAAACGGATACATGTGGGCACTTCTGGGCACTGTCCCAGGCTCTCCTTGAAGTAGCTGGGAGTCCACATGTGTGCCTGAGCACTGCAGCATCACCTCCTGAGTGCAATCAGAGGGCAGTGTGGCATTTTAACGAGCTCTATCAAAGTGTTACTGTATCCAGAGGCCAAAAAATTTAAGAAACATTTTTTTTCCTTCTGAGTGTTTTATCTGCTGCCAAAACACAATAGAAAGATAGGTATTAGACCCCAGTCCTCCGTCTCCAGGCCCAGCTTCTCTTGTGCTTGGCTTATTCACTCAGCCTCTTTTCATGATAATGGAGTATGGCTCAAGAGTAGCCTCGTTTATTGCTGGTGCTCACCCATTGCTCAGGTAGCAGAAACGGTTTTCTCATACAGCCTCCCTTTACTAGCAGCAAATCCATTTTAGCAGTTATAAAATAGTTGCATCTAATGGCCAGCGTGCATTGTGCTCAAATTCATGTTCTGCTCTTGTCCTAACAGAATTATGTCCCAACAATGAAAAACCCTGGGTTTGAGGGAAAATTGAGTGTGTCAGAAACTGTCCTCTATCATTGTATTTTCTCTATAATCTAAGACTGAATTAGAAGAGCATCACAGATGCACGGTGCATTGGACACGGAGCACATGTATGCATTTAAATCACGTATATCTTACTTTTTTACTGATGTAATTGTGAAATATGTTCTTTTTGCATTCATAATTAGGGGGTGGAACAGATGGTGAAGGCTTAGTTTAAAATAATCTGTCATTAAAATAACCTAGCCTACTGGTAATTCTTCACTCTAACTGGAGTTAGGTCATAGGAAAAGAGTTTGGGGTGATTTTTTTTCTCTTCTGCTTTGGAAATAGAGAAGAAAGAACTGCTAATTTCAGACCAGTGATGTACATGCGAGTTGTGTCTATAAGGGCACCACAGTAAGATTTCACTCTGGCATTTGGCTGCAGCAGAATATGCAGGAAAAAAAGAAAGCAGAGACAAACTACTTTGACAAATATAAATCCATTTAGTGCAATGCATTAAACATTAGCATACCTTCAATTATGAAGCTATAGTTAGTTTCATACCCTGCAAGGAAATAACATCATCATTTGACAAATACTGTTAGAGGCTCTCAACTTTGGGGGTTAAGGAAACTCTGCCTTACCCTTTATATGTTGCACTTATGTCAGGGGATGCAAATTGTAATCACAGGCACTATTATTCAGAGATGTTGTAGCTCCTGACTTTTGTTTCCAAGCCTCACTCCTGCATGTGTACCTCATGGACTCGCTGAGATGTGACAAAGGAAATCCCCTCTCAGCCCTATTGTGATGGCTTAGAACTTGTGTTAGTAAGTAATAAGACAACTGTCTTGATAAATCAGCTACTTGCATGCCTTTAAAATGTCTGTTTTACTGTTTTCTCTAAGATTTTGTTCTCCATCTGCTTTGTGGAAAGCAGATAGATTTCAGCATGGCTTTATAATAAATCTTCTCAAGGAGGGACCAGCATTAACATTTGTGTAGGTTCTTTTTCATCTTAATCCAACCTTAGTTAATAATCAGAAAATTCTACATACTGAGTAAGAAGATGTAATTAACCCTTTGACCCTAGAATCTTAATTGGCGCCTGTTGAAAATAGTGGGCAGTTAAAAAAAAAATTAAAAAACTCGCCTGCAGTGATTGAAACAGCTCAGTAGAGAGCAGCTTTCTTGATTCGAGTTTTTAAAAAATGCACTGAACTTTCAGATCAATCACATTTGGTTCCCAAGACTAACTGATTGAATGTTTCTCTCCTCCTTCCATCTTTTAAAATTCAGATACCCACATCAAACTAATACCATGCTACTCTTAAAACTTTTCTGAGTAGCAAAATACAGCTAACTCTAGATAGGGACAGGAATGCCCCTGAATCAGAAAGTAATAGCGATGTAAAGGGCAACCTTGCCAATCCACTCTGCACCTGGTTTTGTATCCCATTCTTTATTTGCAAGGTAGTGTAACTTGAGTTATGGGCATTCATTTTTACTGTAGGTATAATTGACCGAAATGACAGATAAGCATAAAGTGAAAATGTAGCTAACCAGTTTTGTTTATCTCAGATAACAACTAATCTGACTAGTTGTTTTTTCCCCCACCAAATTAGCTGTTATTTTTAATTGAATTGACTGGTTGCTTTGTATCATGTAGACAGAGACTCATTTTAATCTCACCAGGAAATTGGAACATGTGTTGAAGCTTCTGTTTCTGCCAAGGAGAACTGGCCAGTCCTTAGATTGCTGCCGCTTCATAGTGTCAGGTGTTTAGCCTCCAGATACCCCTGCCCCCTGCTGTGGTGTCCAGACCTCCTCTAGCATTTTAGTAAATACATCAGATATGAACCTAACATTAAGAATTCATAATACCTTTAGGTGAGAAAGCAAAGAATGTATATTGATGGCAAATAAATAGCACTCAGTGTTCTGGAAGACCATAAAAGAATCCAGTCTAACACTAATCTTCCAAATGTCAGAAGATATTCCAGGCTATGTTAGACATCTGTGGCATCAGAATCCACAAATAACCTCATAGCTCCAGAAACAGACCTCTTGGAGAAAATAATTGTCATCCCTCTTAGTAATTCTAGCATGTGTGATATAAAGAAAAGAGCACTGGGTTTGGAGGTAGAAAGGGACTCACTAAGCCTTGGTTGAGCAGTTGTTAGGTGCTGGCTAAAGGTGAATAAGACATTGCCCTACTGTTCACAAATTCGGTCTCCTTGGGAGTTGAATAAAGCAACCAGGGCCATACAGTGTCATAAATGCTTAAACAGTACAAATGGAGTGGATTTAATCCTGGCTCTGCCACTAGTTAGCTGTACGATCTTGTCCATCCACTTAGCATCTCTGTTCCTCAGTTCTCCCATCTGTGAAATGAGGACTTGGAATACAGATTATCTCTAGGTCTTCTCTCAATCAGCCTTTCTACTGTCACTTGTTCCCATAGATGTTCTCTTGGGATCGCTCTCTGTGTGTCCTTCTAATCTGACAGTGGTGTTTTAAGATTTGAGAAGATGGCTTGCGTGCGCTCGGTGCTTGCAGGCCAGGCTGTGGCTATCAAGTTGAATGAAAAACCTAACCAGGCTCTTGTCTCCATGGGGAAGCTCAAAAGGGGGAGAGTCATAATCCTCATGAGTCACCTTCAGGAGACATCTAATTTGAGGTGAGGACGTGTTGAATGAGATCCTTTCCAAACTTCTGCAAAAGCAACTTCTCTCCCTTTCACACTGGTTTAAATAAAGTTCCACTGTGCCATACTCTGAGCCTGAAAGATTGGATCTCACCTGGGGTTGGTGGGGAGAGCTGGCAGTTTTGTCAAAACTAAGGAGCCCAGCTGTTCTCTTTGGTAGTCTTTTGCTCCCTGTCCCAGTACTGGTTCCGGGAGGGGCATTATAGGGCAGAGGTGGCCAGGCAACCTCTTGTGGGAGTGACTTATGAGCACTCTTGTCATCCCGTTTCCCCTCTACTACCAATGAGAGGATTCTGTCATTTGCACAGATCATTCAAAAACAAGTGATTAATTTTAAGAAGTAATAGGCTGCCTCTTAATGTAAATAGTTGAACTTCAGAAATGCTAAACAATTTATTTTTTTCATTAATATACACATACCAATAAGAGAGTCTTTATTTTTAGTGGAAGACAAGCATACTTATTGAGTCTGTCAGCTTTCTGGTCCCATCTCTACCACTCACTAGGGACAGGCATATTGCCTAACTTTGCTAAGCCTTAATTTCCTAGTATGCAAAATGCAGATAATAATATAATTACCTCAAATGGTACTTGTGAAAATTAAAAGAAACAATACATGTAAACTGCTAGGCACATATTACTTAATGAATATGAAGCTATTATTATTGTACTGTCTTAGCCAAATGCTTATCATGTAATTTGCTTTCATGTGGAACAATGCAATGTGACTTTTGAATTGTTTTTAGGACCCACTAAATAAGAGAAGGAGGTTGGGTGATACCCAGTTTCTGACCAGTAGGGCTATAAAAAAAAGACCAGGAAGCATGTAATTTGAATTTCATATGTATATATAAATATATAGACACGTGTGTTCCAGTATGCATAGATACATATATACATACATACTGGTACATATGTAGCTCTCCCCTTAAGAGTTTGGTATTTTAGGAGACTAAGATTGTTGCTGAGACTTGAGGCAATACATTTTTCTAATTAAATTGTACATGCTTCTTCCACATTTTAATATTTAAGAATTATGTCATTAATTTAGTGTTGCCAGTTATCTTGTTCCCACTGTGGGTTTCCTATACTTCCAAATCCATAGCCTCTGTAAATACCACTCATCTTTAAAACTACTTTTCCCATACAACCAGTATTTGTACAATCTGCCTGGTTAAAAATAAATAAATGAACAAAACAAAAAACATGAGGATGATGGAACACACAAGGTGCACCTGGATCACAGGAATTGGAAACAAATGTATTCTCAGTGTGAGTGGCGTGCTGCAGTTGGAGTTCACAATGTTTCACACCCTTTATCACACTGAAAATGCAACCCTCCATTTCAAAAGTGAACTAAGATTTCAAGAGTTATAGGTGATGTGTTAACATCTTTCTTTTTTTTCCTTCTTTTGTTTCCATTTCAGGAGTCTTAATAGAAAGTAGAACTATCACAATAAAACTTTAATACAGAGTTTTGCAAAAAAGGATCACAGTTTGTATGGTCTCAGCCTATATAAACATTCACCCACAATGTACTGACTTTTTCTATTTGTTCTAACACTTTAGACCAGGGTGTCACACTCATCTTCACTGGGGGCCACATCAGCCTCGCAGTTGCCTTCCCAGGGGCGAATGTAATTTTAACTCCTTAACAGTTAAGGAGTAGTTACATTTATACAGTCCTGAAATTATTTTAGCCCTTTGAAGGCAACTTCGAGGCTGACGTGGCCCCCGGTGAAGATGAGTGTGACAGCCCTGCGTTAGGCACTCGGAGTGGGGAGGGCATAATCCTTTATTAATTAACAAATGACTGATGTCGGTAGTAGCTCCAGTGGTGATTTTACTTGCTCTTCCTATGGGAGCGTTTTTTTCCTCTTATTTCATTACAATTTTTATTCCTGTTCAGCTATTAAATGGAGAGTCTTGCTGATTTAATCTCAGTGACTACTGAATCCCCCAAAATAAAGGCAGTATCTCATAAAATCAGCATGACCTGATTTTATACATGAGTGTAATGTGTCTTGATCAGAATGACAGGGACTTAAGAAAGTTGTTGAAATAAAGGAAAGCTTGTAATCTTAATCCAGACCTGTAATTTATTCATGCAATGCTAAAAGATCTTATGAGTTTTGTTAAACACATAGGAAAAAATGCTCTTCAATATGGTATGTGTTATTTTGTATCAGATCCCTTACTAACCAAATCTCCATCATATATGTTTATTAATATATTTTTTTTTTTTTCTACAGTCCCTGGATGGCTTTGTATTTGCACTAAATCAAGAAGGAAAATTTTTGTACATTTCCGAAACAGTCTCCATCTACCTAGGCCTCTCACAAGTAAGTAAAGCTATTTAGATTCTTGGCGGTGATTGTGAAGGCTCCTTGGGTCTCATGCTTTTCCTTCCTTAGTGGATATTCTGTTTAGCACGAATTACCTAAGTTATTCTTCGATGGCCCTACCTGCCTGTTCTCACAGTGTCAAATGGGAAAAGGGTATGTCAGTTTGGAATGTTCAGAATAAACTTGTGCTCAAAAACTTTAGTCCCCTTCCTCACCTGCTCCCCACACCCAAGGATCATTATTAATTTATTGAGAACAAATGAAAGTTTCTTCCCTCAGTTGTTTTGAACTTTAAAACCTCTGTGCCCGGTAGGAGAGGGACACCTGGGTAGCGCTTCCCTTGTGTCCTATTACTGGATGTTTATGGAGAACCCTGCATTATCCTGGGAGCTGACACAATGACAGGGAGTCATTTGGAGTCAAGAAATGCTGAAAGAGACCATTAAAACGTGTTTCAGGGAGGGTTCCGGCAAGGAAATATTTCACTGCCTTTGCAGATGCTTCCTAATGCTGAAAGACAATTTCATAAA
This sequence comes from Phyllostomus discolor, assembly GCF_004126475.2. Taxonomy (NCBI): domain Eukaryota; kingdom Metazoa; phylum Chordata; class Mammalia; order Chiroptera; family Phyllostomidae; genus Phyllostomus; species Phyllostomus discolor. The sequence continues at coordinate 134,474,309 of NC_040903.2, read as the reverse complement.
CTTAGATCACCTTTTATTACTTGCCATTTAATTACTCACATGTGTCTGTTAGAGGTTAAAAGGAAAGAAAAGGAGGGCAGATGGGGCAAGGAACAAAATCCTAGATGTTAGTTTTCGATATTCCCCTGGAACACAACATTTTTACTTCCGTTGGATTCCAAGACACAGCCTGTGTCTAAAGAATGCCAAAATACCCTGAAGAAAAGTTTGCAATCCAACTAATTATCCAGATGTTTTCTCCATAAAAATGCTGAATATCTGTATATTTGTGCCCATGCAGGCGATTGGCTGAGTTTGACCCTTTTCATCTGGAGGTTTGGCAAAAGGGAAGTGCAGCCTGGGTGGGAGGGATTTTGTGTGTGTGATGATCTGCCAAGTTGGATAATCTACTTCTCATTCAGTTGCCCCTTGGAGCTAAAGATGGAGATAAGATTTGTCTCCTCTTAAGTCGGATCCACCCCAGGCCCGTTGCTTCTGAAAGTTGGCACCACTCTAAGGAGGCCTTCAGTGTGGCGGGAACATTTTGGCTGTTAGTGAGTTTGCTTGGTAATAGCTAAATCAAGAAAGACATTGGGAAATAATAAAGAGAGAGTTTTGGCATTTGAGGAAGGTTGGGGGGAGGAGGGAAAACACTGCCAAATTTGATTATTTACTGTTGAGAATTCAAGGCTCTTCCTTGAAGAGCATGCAAGCTATTTGCTATGGTGTGTAGATAGTAATTCTATTTTACGTGGACTTCAGCAAACCGAATGATGGAAACTGAGCTATTGTTAACTCAATATTAGTATTCTTGCATCTCGTTGAAAGCCCTGGGTTTGTAATTGCCTTTAATAGAATTTGAGCCTTGTCTTAATCTGTTTGGGACCTAGAATTGGGAATCTCCAATTTTGAAATTGGTGTGCCGCCATGATAATGCTGTATAAAACCAGAAACGTTGCTGTTTGTTGTTCTGCAATGCGCATATTCATCTGCTTTATGCAGACTCTCCAACAAAGTTTAATCAGCCAGTGAGGAAGAAGGATGAATAATTAGTTTAAGCAGGTAAATGCTAATTAGGGAACTCCTGAAAAGCATCCATTATATACTAGCTCAAAATACATTTTATAGCCCTGGTTAGTGGTGTAATCCAAATTCTGTCAAGGCAACTGCATTTTCTGTAATTGAGATGTGTATGTTTGCTTTGCATAACAGATGGCTCTGTATGCTTAGACTGATAGCTAGGAAAATAATAATTGCATTATTCTGGCCAAAAGAATATTAGCTCTTGGGTTTTGGCCATTTCAGTCAGTCCTCCTGCCAGCACAGCATATGCACATATATGGATTGGATTTTCAAGGAAATTGATGCATCTGGAATAGTGTGGCCATCTGAAATATCATCTGTTCAAGACAAATTTGGCTTTAACCCCTGCTGGTTGCTCCTTAAAAGCAGTCTATTTCATTGCTTCTCTACTGTAACATTAAGTCATTTTTGTCATGAAATCTGAGTCAGATCATCGAGGTTTCTGCAGAATGGAGTGGGCACGTAGTCATGGCCCAGTAGCTGGTGACTCCCAGGCAGCCACTCCCTGCTCATACATGATGGGTTTTAAAGTGCATATTTTTAGTCAGCATCTGGACTTCCTCGGGGCAGACGCTACCCTGGTGTGCCCATACCCTCTGTGTGGGTGTGTTCAGTGTTGCCAGAAACAGCCAAATGTGCCAGTAGAAGCTCTAAGGAATGAAACAGAGGTTGTCCTTTGAGGCTTTATGCAGCTGAAATGATGAAGGGTACTCACCAGAAAGTGAGTTTTTGATATACCAATATCAATTTAGAGTTCAGAACTAAAGTTTAATAATAGTTCTGAGTCAACATGAAAACAATCTGTTAAGTATGGTACGCTTTTAAATGGCCAAAGAATGAGGGGGAAAAAAGGCTATGCCAAAACTTTGGGAAGGGATTTCCAACCCAGTTAACATACTAAGTCCTAATTGGGTAATTAAGGTTCCTGAGACATAACCTTTCCCAAGTTTTCTCAGTGCCCTCTGCAGTTGTGGGAATGCGGCATGCTCATGGTGACATACAGTGTAAAATATACTCAAAGTAATTGAGTAAATACTTATTCTTTTATGCATGCACCCTTAATTAAATGCAAACCAAATGCTCTACTTCTGTCCTACAACTTTGCTTCAATGGTTATTCCATAAAATTTTAGACGGTGATAAGGAATCTATAAAGTTAAAGTTCCTCCTTTCCTTTTTAAACAGTTTTGTGAAATAAAGACAACATGGAACTGTATCATCAAAGACTTACAGAGTGAAATTACTGAGGAATATTGTGAGCACAGGAGTGTGTTAGAGCACAGTTCTGTCTGCATGTGTAACTCTCAAGGCATTCCTTTCCTTCTTCAGTTTTATTTTCCTTCGACATGTAAATAAATATGGTGGCTTTAAAACGGCTTATGTTCAAGAAAGAATTAGTATTCTCTTTGGCTCATGAGAAAACTGAATAGAGAAAGTTCTACTGAGCTCTGTTGTGTGGCATGAACATAGAGACAGCCAGAGCGGATTTTCCTTCTGCACTCCACCAAGTGTAGCCACTCCTGATGGCCGCGGTGTCTGTGTGTGCCAGTACCTCTCCTTAACGTGTTTTCATGTTGTCATAACGATGGGAATGGAGGATCCATGATGATGTCTGAACCTTTCCAGCAGCCCTATTGACTTTGCCAGAGATACATATTTAACCTAACATCCGAGATGTTTCAGGTTGTAGAAATAGATACTGTTGACTTGCTTCCCTAAGTGAAAATGATTTCCAGTGACTCACCATGAGGCCTTATCTTAAAGGAAGACCCCTAAATATCGATGCTGAGTTTGGTTTACATGGAGATTAAATGATTTCTTATACCTGGTCATGGTCTTCAGAGCTGTTAAGCACAACTCTGCTCTCTAGCTGTAATAGACTAGGCAGAAGTGAAAATGAGGGGAGAAAACAGAGCAGATTTCCTAACACTGAAAATGTAGCAATGATATGTACCCAGCTTTTACAAAATCTCTTTCAACCCGTAAGAGGCTTAATCATCAAGAATCCAAAAGAGACTTTATATGATGAATAAAAAGCATTTCTAGTTTGATACAGGATTTGAAGCAGCTTAGAGAAATATTTATTTGTTGGCCTATACCCTCCACTTGCGACAAAGGAAATAGCTTACATAAACATATACAATAAAAAATAATAGCAAAATAGAACTAGAGTATAAGGAAAAAAGATGTAGGTAGGTAATCTTTTACCACAGAATAGGAAAACACAATAGAGGCTAACAAGAACAGATGTAAATGGTCTGATAAAGTTTAAAATTTAGCTGTGAGTGTCCTGTTAGCCAAAGCAGAAAGGAAAATATAGCCAACCCTCAAAATAAGGAAGAATCACTTCTTAAGGAAAGAGAAGTTTTCTGAGCCAGAAAGAGAAAAAAATCTCAAATACAATTTTGGAAAGGAATAATATGTGGATTATATGTATTGATTTGCTTCCAGTGGAGTCCACATTTAAAGCAAAGCTGTAATGACCCGTATAACAAACACATACATATTGCAAATCTCATAGGCAGGCAGAAGACTCCCCTCCCCGCTCAGCTGCTGGTGTGCCAAAGATTATTTTGAGAGTTATGTTCTGGCATCTAGGACTTAAAATAGCATTGATAGTTTGATGGTTTATGTGCTTCTAAATCAGCTTTCACTATTCCACACACAAATCCTGCATTTTCTTTTAAATACTGATGAGAAAGTTAACATTATAGTTGCCATAGACAGAGGCCATGGGTGTTAGTTAACCAGAGGATAAAAAAAAAAAACATAGCTTCTGAAAACATTTTTCTTGAAATTAAAGTGAAAGGTGATGATTCTGATGTACACCTAGGCCAGCAGAATGTTTTCAAGATAACAGAGAGTCCTCTTTAAAAACCTGTAGAGAAGAGGAAACCCTCTTGCACTGGTGTGAGGAATGCAGACTGGTGCAGCCACTGTGGAAAGCAGTATGGAGTTTCCTCAGAAAATTAAAAATGGAACCACCTTATGACCCAGCAATTTTACTTTTGGGAATATATCCAAAGAAACCGAAAACACCAATTTGAAAGAATATATGCATCCCTATGTTCATTGCACTGTTATTTACAATACCTAAGATTTGGAAGCAGCCCAAGTGCCCATCAGTAGATGAATGGATAAAAAAAAATTTGTGATACATTTACACAATGGAATACTACTTGGCTATTAAAAAAGAAGAAAATTTTACCCTTTGGAACAGCATGGATGGACCTGGAGAACATTATGCTAGGTGAAATAAGCCAGTCAGAGAAAGCCAAGTACCATATGATTTCACTCATATGTGGAATCTAATAAACAGAATAAACTAACAATCAAAACAGAAACAGACTCACAGATACAGAGAACAGACTGATAGCTGTCAGAGGAGAGGGGGATTGTGGGAATAAGGCCAGTGTAAAATGAAAAATAAAGTGGGATCTAGATCAAACTGGGAAATGTGCAGATTTTTCCCCGTTGCCATATCATTATGAATACCCTGCAGCCAGTTAAGCCCTCCCTTGAAATGCACTCCAATTGCCCCCACTGCCTCCAGGGCTCAGCTTGCCTATGAGTCACTTCCCTTCTCATTAAGTCCGCATCACTGAAGATACTTCCTTGCTGTTGTAAGCCAGCCAAAAGGTAGCTGCAGCCGAGGTTACAAATGGGCTTGTTTCAAGGCAGCTTGCTGAAAGGGAAAGGGGCAGGGTGGCTACAGATATAAGAGCTAATAGAGGTGAAGGTGAAAGGGGTAAATGGTTGTTTTAAATTTGGTCTTTTTTTTAAGCCATGAAGATAGATTTACCATAAACTCCTTTCCCATCATGTTGTTCATCTCCATATTTTACATTTCTCTGCATTTGTTATATAGAACGGCAAATAAAATTACAGCTACAGCACACAAGTACAAGGTCAAATAAATGACAGAGCTCAGTCTATTTGTGAAGCTATTCTGAAAGGGAACCATGGTGCCAAATGTGGTTTATTTGAATAATAAAGAAGAATTAGATTCCCCTGATAACTTGGCTGAGGGCCAATAAATCAGTGGAGGTTAAAGATGCTTCGCAACTGCCATGTCTTTCTTTTGCTTTTCCAAAGTGCAAACCTCAACTCTTCCTCTCTGTGTTTTTCAATGCAAATTAAGTTGAGGTTAGTATGTGGTTAATTCTTTCACTTCCGTGATTATAAAACATAGGTATATTTCTTTGGTGAGTTAAAAGAGAAAGCAGGCATTGGCTTTCCTTACAAGTTATTGCTCTTGTTTGGCATCATCACATGCTAAATAACTGGAATATAAAGACAAAAAGAACGGGTGATCTTCACACGACACAGGGTTTAGATAATGGAGCCCAGCGTCAGCCTTTCCTCCAGTTGATGTTCTAAATATATGAGACACAGGGCAACTAGACTCCTTCAGTAAAAGAGTACATGTAGCCCTCCAAATATTGCTCTGTAGCCCCACTTTTTAAAGTCTTTTAAGTAGGCATACCTTAATTTTTTAAAAAAAGAAAATGTATAATTTTCTGCTCACGTGTTTTTTTCCTCTCTGGCAAGTCTGCATTTTTCTCCTGTACTAATCATAAAAAGTTCATCACTTCTGGGCTTAACAAAGAAAAATGCCCTTTTGAATGTGGAAGCTCCGAGGGTTTAGAGACTATTGAGGAAATATAAGTATCAAAATAATTCAGAAACAGTACAAGGCACTGTGGCACATTATCAATTTACAACATTTAAATTGATAAATGCTTGGTGGTGAAGGCCTACAAGGGCACTTTGAAAAGCAAATAGCGACCTGGTGAAGAAATTGATTTCCACCCCCCCCGAAAATGACTGCATGATGCATCGTTTGACTGCATGCTGTCCGAGTGCTTGACAGAGATAATCTCAGCAATCCCACGGGTGACCTTATCGTTCTCACCAGGGCAACTTTGTCTACGTTCTGACTTTGTGCATGTCAAGGTTCCTCCCACCAGGATCCTTAGGGGAGAAAGTTCCTCTGTTCGATCCAGATATTGAACTGCCTGCTCTTCCCCCCTTTCCCTTCCACCCCACCCTTCCAAATAGGCAAACACGCCTCTTTATTTCATCTGTAATTATGAATGAGCCAGGCAGAAGAGCACCGCAGCTCCATGCTCTGTGTCTTTGTTGAAGCCCTTATTACCTCTTAGTTCTCATAGTTCCAGATGATAACCTGTATTAGCAGGAATCTTTTTATCAGGAGGAATAGAAAAATTCCAGAATGTTCTCCTAGAGTTACTTGCGAGGTTTTTTTTTTCCCCTCCCCTGCAATCTTCACACAGAAAGCTTCTGAAACTGCTTTAATCCATGTGCTTTAGTTTCTGAGACTATTGTTCCTTCCCCATCCAGTGATTCTAGGTTTTTCTCATATAACTTTAAAATTACGTAATACTGACATAAGGCCCAAATAGCAAGTCACCCTCTGCTGTCAGGCTTTGCATCCCAGGGGCAGCCTTTGTCACAGCCTCTGATGTAATTCGTGAGGCTTCGTCAGGATGACCATGTTTAGAAAACATTTTTCCTGCCAGAGAGGAATAATTGACCATTTCTTTATGCTTAAATTTTTTCTGTTGATATATATACGGATGCGTGTGCGCCTGTCTATTTATCAGTCATCTTCCCACACACAGCTTGTCATGGATAATTACAATTCTTGATTAGCCACCTCTTGAAAGCAGCAAATACCCTGCCTGGTGTGGCACCCTGAAGCTACAGTCCCCGCTGGCTTTGACACCCTCAGTTCACCATATTCAACCCCTTTTACCTCCTTCTTTCATCCACAACATTAATTCTGAGTGAACAAGACGTGCTTCCTTGCTTTTGACAAGATTTGCTGCAGTCTCATGCGACAAAAACCCAACACTCATTCCAGATTCAGAAAGTAGGATTTATAACAGCATTTTAATTTAATGTTGGATGTCGAACATATAAAGAGATCACAGTAGTACTAGAGCTGAAAATTGATGCCTTTTTTATTAGTGTCCTCTCAGAAGTGGGTGAGACGCTGTTTGTGCAATGGAGCACAGAGCAGCACAGTCAGATGAATGAGGATATGCTATCTGCAAGGAATCATATTTCAAGCCACTGTCGGCCTCTATTGATGTGCTTAGAGTTGAAAGGTTATGCTAGTAAATGCCATCCGAATTTCCAGCATTAGAAATCGGTAGAATAATCTGCTGGCTGTCACTTGATGCTCAGCCTAAATGCACTGCACGGGGATGTTTTACTTATTTTAACTCCAAATTAATTTCTGATTACTGGCGCATTTCTTTCTCTCTTCCATGCTTTCATCAGTCCCCAAGTGGGACTGATTTTTAACAGGCCTTTCAGAGTAAACCAAAATCTCTGAAAGAAAACAAAATAAATTTGTGTCATCATACATGAGCATTATATTCTTCATATTTATTTCTTGGGACATATTTCACCAGGTGCTGAGGCTAAAACATACAAAGTCTGTGTGCTGAAGGACTCTTCTAGTCAGACTGAACCACAAAACCACAAGACAATAAAAGAAAGGCTCACCAATTTCAAATATATAATTTGAAGGTCTTTCCTGTTGCTTCTTAATTTCTAGGGTTAATATGATCAAGAGAAAAAAAGAAAATGGAGTGTCTACTTTTTATGGCATCAGGAAATCTAAAGTCAGAAAAAGGATACTTTTTGAGGATCTAGCTTACTTGATTTGTGTGGATAAAGTGGTACTTTTATATTCATTTTTGAAGTAGAGCACTGAGCAAAAGTAAGATGGAGAAGAAAATTTAGTCATCATTCTAAGCCTGTAATTTATTCATTTTTAAATAATGAAATGGTGTTTTTTTGAATTAACCCATGTATTATTCATGCAGGCATTGGCAATGTAATGTCCCTGGTTTTCTGGAAAGTAATGTACATTTCTTTGCCTGACAAGCAGTATTTTCTATATGTATTAATTTAATGGCTTATTTTATTATGCAAAGTTGGAAAGTAAGATAATTTCTGTCTATAATGTGCAACATATGCAAAATAATACCTTTACACCTAAGCCAGCTAGCCTTCCTCAGTTAGCCTGGACCCTATCAGACTGGTGAGCAAGTGCAAACTGCTCATATGAAGAATAAGAAATAACTTGACCTCCTGGGAAGAAGGTCATAAAATCGTTAAATTCATGTGAAATCCAAATTTCATTTCTACACACACACACACACATTCAATCTATACTGGGTTTTAGCTCTTACATAAGATGACATGGTTTTCACGTCAGAAGTAACATGGCAATAATTTCAGTTGGAATATAATAAGGAAATTGACTTCAATTTTTGCATAAGTTCTAGAATCAGGCTGATAACCTGAAAATCGATGCTGGTTTGAGACAGCAAATGCCCTGTGGCTTTTTATCCTCCTTATTCCCTCTCTCCCCTCTGGATGACAGTCCAACGGTGCAATCTCTTTTTCCTAAGTAGTCATTTTTAAAGAGACAGATAGCCTTTGTTCCAATGATTTAGATGGACATGCCTATATACATGTATAAATATATAAATTGGTTTCTTTCTAAATTTCTTTGTGCCTACTGTACTTTTGTCTACTGATATAAGTAATTTTCAAAATGATTCACTAAAACAGCAAACCAGGTTTCCTTTGGGCATATCCTCCCCCTTCTAGCCTCCTACAATTGCAAATTTACCATATTCGATAATAAGGCAAAAACTTCCTCTGATGCGGTTAATTTTTAATGTGCTGGCAGATTAAATCTATTACTTTCAATAACTATGCAGACTTTTCGAGAGCAAGAAAATGTATGCAGAAAGAAGTTTTCCCTGGGAAGGAAAACAGTGGTTTGAAATGAATGTGTTCGGGGCAAATTAAGGCCCTTAGCAGAGGTGACAAAAGAACACCTGTGTGCTAAGTGTGGCATTTGGTGGATTTCAGAAGTATGGCAGTAACAGAACAAACATTTGCACATGAGGCAAAGAATTATAGGTGCCTGTTAGCTTTTCTTCTAGGTTTTGGTGAAGCAAGCTTTGTGCAGCCTCCTCCTTTTGGGCCTCTCTGCCACCAAAGAAGCATTATTTTAGGCCCCACAGGCAATCCCTTTTAGCAAGCTTTGCCAAGGAAACAGTAGAAAATTGCCTCTCAATCAGGAAGGAGCTAAGTCTTTAAGGAACATAGTACAGGAGATGGCTTTATGAACCTCCGAATTTTATTATCATTCTATAATCTGTCTTTCAGTTATCTGTCCCAATTTTACTTTATCAGATGCTGGTTAGCAAATCCCTAATTCTTAAGCTTGCTCCTTTTTGGAGCTTGAAAAACAGTTGCACAAAATGTACGATACTTTTCTATATATAGGGGAGATGCTATGAAACCTATATATTGTTTAAAGAATTAAATGTAAATAGTATATTCTCTCTTTCAATGTAAAATACTTCAAAACAGAGGTTCAAAGAAAGTAATCTGCTATGACCCACTAAGAAAAAAAAGTGAAACTGGTGATTGTTTTTAGGCCAGTAAAGAAAAATTGGTGATGCCTTTCATACTTCAGTGGAGTTTAATAAATTATTCTTTTTTAGGTGGGTACCTCACATATAAGATGAATGAACAACTTAATTTGTGAATAACCTACCAAATCCAGGAGTGGTGGCTTTAGCTAGGATCTGGATCTTTCCCTGTAAATGTACAGGCTTTCTTTGTTTTAAGAAATGTTAAGGCTAGCAAAATTGCAAAATGGCTAAATAAAGGTTATTTATATTATGACATGTTCCTTTAAGTGGTGAGCTCATTTCTCGCTTTTAAATATCTATGCAGAGGTCCATTATCTACTTGACAAAATCAAAAGAGGATGAAGGGAAGGGAGAGGACCAAAAATCGAAGTATTTAGAGGCATTCCATTTTAAGCTCAATCAGAAATGACAATGTAGAAATTGAAGTTCTCTTGACAGACAACCTCTTTTTAAGAGCAAGCAGGGCTCACCACCCCTAGTAAGCATGGAGAGCTCCTCGGCCTCGGTCACCAACTGTGGTGGGAATGTTCTTTGCAGCCTGGTCATCTGGCCGAGGGAAACATGGGCAGGCTGTTAGTCCAGGATCACTGCAAACTGCCGTGCAGCAGAAGTCTGGCATGCTCGTGAGGTCCTGTCTGTGTGTCTGTGTGAGTTACAGAAGTCTGCACATCCCTCAGGACAAAACATACAAATTCGAGGAGAATAAGAGGTAAGACTGGGAACCAATTCCCTGAAAGTGAGAAGAGAAAAAAAAACATAATTTTTCCAGTTCATTAATTAAAATTGACATGGCAGGGTTTTCAAAGATCAAGAAAGGACTGTGCCATTTCACTACATTTCAAAACCTTTTCACTTGAGCAGACAAGTGAATCATGCAATTACCGGGATTCATTCAGCTCTTTAGTAAAAACACAGGCCTGTAACCCTGGGTGTAACATACATGGAAATGAGAAGAGTTAAACTGAAGATGTTTCTAAAATGTCACAACTGCTCCGTGACACTGGATGATATGTTTATCCATTCATTATCACTGAGAACACCTGGGGCGGTACTCAGGAAATCAGATAGTGCCTTTTAAAATAATTATAAAAGAAGCATAGATTAGCAAGCGGAGGGGAAAATAGACAATCCTGAATCAGGATGTTACTAATTTTGATCTGTTTGGGGGCATCAGCTTCCAAGTCACAACAGTGGAATAGCTGCCTGCAACTGTCAGCAGCACTGCGGAGACAGGGTGCCAAGTGTGACTATTTCTAAAAAGCAAATGTTTTCCTGGAGGTGAGATCCAAGCATTCATTTTCTGTTTATAAAATTAAGGCACTCCCTCGGTGGTGTGTCTTTTGTCGGTTTCTGGCATGATCCTTTTGTCTTTGGAGAAGCAGAAGGAAGCGCCCTGCACCGGGATCCAGGAGACCTGGTTCTGGTCTTACCTCTGCTGCTAATCAGGCTGGCGACCTGCGAGAAGCCTGTATCTTAGTTTTTCTTAAGTGTGAAATGAAGGGGCGATTTCTCAGGCTCCTTCGTCTTTAAAAATGTGTGCTCTCTGAAATTCATTCAACGCTGGACATTTTATCATAAGCACTAGGATAGGGTGGGGGAGGGGAACCTGCAAGAAGTCGGCTATTTTATTTTTAACCTTCAAAGGAATTTAGTTGAGCAGATGCTACCCTGAACTAGTCAGAGTAGAAAAGAAATGATATGGCTTTTAAAGGGCACATCTAGCATATCTGCTGGGGTAAAGTAATTCTGGCAATGCTTCAAAGGATATAACTTTTGATGGTAAAGTAGGTAGGCTATGGAATGAAATCACATATGGCAGGCTGTCAAAGTCTCCTAGACTTTCAGTACATTTATATAAGTGCAAATGGAGGCTGCTTAGATGGAGTCCCTAGCAATTTCCTGCTAAGACTGCTTTCAGATTATCTGATATTATTTGACTAAATTATCTCCGTTGAAGCTGAGGACAACTTTTATGATCAAATATTTTGAAATTAGTTTTCCTCGTTGGCAGATTATCTGAAATATGAATTGCTCTCGTTTGAGCACTTGAAATTGAAAGGCCTTGGTAATAGCAACTGTACAAAAACAAGGGCACCGAAGTGCTGTATACCATGCTGAAGGGGATGTGTGTATAGGTCAGTGATGTCAATAACCGTAGTTCTCCCAGAGACTTCATCATTACCCTGTGGTGCTAGGCTAATGCCACGGACAGACTGACTTCCTTTTTAACAAGGATATTTCATTTTTGAGGAGACATACTGACTGTATTGACTCTACACATTTAAACATAGTCAATTCGTATTTGTTACATTTCTCAAAGCTTTCATAGGGTGACTGAGAATCTCAAAATTACGAACACATTGAAAATGTATAGAATTCTAAACAATTCTAAGGTATTATTATCCATGTGATTGACATGTGTGTTCCTGATGCCTTCTCTGTGAAGTATTCCTATTACTCTTTTCTGTTTATATTTATTGCCTCGCAATGAATGATAATTATACTTAACATTTGTTAAGCCTTTACTGTGTGCCAAGCATTGTTCTAAGCACTTTATGACCATTGAAATTTATAATCCTAACTAATGTGAGGTACAATTACTATCCCCATTTTATATAAATAAGCAAACTGAGGCTCAGAGAGGTTAAATAGCTTGCCCAAGGTCACACATTAGGAAGTGACAGTACTAGCATTTAAACCCATGCTATTTTTCTCCAAAGAACTCACTGTTAAATATTATTGCTAGCTGCCTCTGGGAAGTTTTAGGTAATTAACAGGTCGAATTATTCAAGGTTTATGGATTAAGAGAAACTGAGACTTGGAGCAATTAAGCATCCTGCTCAAAACCATAAAATAGTTATTCTCACAGTGCCAGCACATGTCAACAAACTTCTGAAAACACCGATGAAGTTGCATTAATACATCTCAAAATTCTCCTCTTCAACATTATTAGAAATATTCCAAGATTCAGTAGAGCCCAGGAACCAATAATAAGGATCTAAATGCAGGGTACCCATGACATTTGCCACACATTTAATATGCGTGCATGCATGCCAGCATTTAACCAATACTAAGTGATCTACATGTGCCAAAACTGCTACAAACTGGGGCTATTAATAACTAAGGCATTGTTCCTGCCCCTAAGGGTCCAGTGTCTTCAAGATGCTATAGAGATGGTAATCAGGCTTTAGTGACCTGTACATAGCCTGTCTGAAATAACTTAATGAACAATGGATGTTATAGAGAGATGCACTACAATTTTTTAAAATTTTATTTTAATTATTGTTCAAGTACAATTTTCTATGTTTTATTCCCATCCCAGCCCACCCACCTAGCCCTCCCCACCTCCCTCCCATTTTCACCCACCCCTAGTTTTTGTCCATGTGTCCTTTATACTGTTCCTGTAAACCCTTCCCCTTTTCCCCTGAAATTCCCTCCCCTCTCCCCTCTGAACACTGTCAGCCTGTTCTCTATTTCAGTGTCTTTGGTTATATTTTGCTTGTTTCTTTGTTTTGTTGATTAGGTTTCTGTTAAAGGTGAGATCATATGGTATTTGTCTTTCACTGCTTGGCTTTTTTAAAAGTACATGAGACAGAGAGAGAGAGACAGAGAGAGAGAGAGATGCACACTGCAAACCACGGAAACAGAGAATGTGGATGAGTGACTCTGCCAGAAGGAGTTTGCAAAGGATTTACTGAAGAAATGACGTTTAGGTCAGGCCTTGATGGGCATTTTCCATGTGGAAAAGAGGAAGGTGGTATTCCAGGCAGAGGCAGGCGTATGTGCAAAGTCATTTCTGATGGAAAGACATGAGTCTGGAAAGTCAGGATGGGGCCAAGTTGGAAAGGGTGTCAGGAGAAGCTGAGGACATTGGCCTTTCGGTTTTAGATCCTCGGAAGCCATAAAATGTTTTCAAGGGAAAAAAAGACATATGAGAGTTGTGCTTCAAAAAGAAATCTGGTAAAAAGAACAGAAGATATATGACATCTTCCAATTAAAGCACCAGTAAATAGTACAGGGAAGAGATTAAAAAAAAATAAAAGAATTACAATAGGACTCACAAGTAGAAATAAAGAGAAGGAGATGAATTTGAGAGGGCTTTTTCAGGTAATAGCAGTGCCTGGGTGTCTGATTAACTGTGCTGAAAAGCAGGAAGAAGTGCAGTTTGAAAATTTAGTTCTGATTTAGACATGTGGCATTGGAGAAGCTTGTGGGAATCTGTTGAATAAACAGGCTTCAGAGCTCACAGAGGGGCTGGGTTCAAAGGCACAGGTGGGGAAGTGGTTAGCATACTGATAGTACCTGGAGGCAAGGGAGGTAGGTGAGATTACTAAGGATAATTTGCATTTCCAGAAGGCAGGCTGCTGAGAAGGCAGCTTGGAGAAGATCCCAGTGTACTGACAGGCAGAGGGAGAGAAACCGAATGTGAAACGAAACCCGAAGGTTCAGTAAGTGACCTGGACAGTCACTTCCTTAAGAAGAGCTACGGAAGTTGTCATTACGAAAAATCAAAGAAAAGGAGATTGTTTTCAGAAAGGGTGTGGTCAAGTGTCCAAAAGTTTAATATTCTGAGGCTAGAAAAGAGCCATTGCATCCACCAGTTGAAGATTGTCAGCGATTGAAATATCAGTAACACTAGTAACAGATGAAGCTGAAATGCAAGTGGGTCCTTGAGCAAGAGGTACAAACCCATTCAGTGGGTTTTGGTCCCTTTTTTGAGCAGTTTAGGGGCAAAGGAGGTAAAAATGGTAAAGGAAAGGTGAAGAGTAGTTTGAGGGGGACATAGGTTGATGGATCTCATCTTTAAGATTAGATGATTTTAACATTAGATTGAGAAGCTGGGCATGTAGGAAAAGATATATTAAAGGTTTAAGACAGAAATAACTTCTGGACCCAGGTCTCAAAAGGATAAATTTATTTAACAGTGTGAAAAGCATGAACTTGGGAAATAAATAGGAATATCTCTTGCTCTTCTGCTGGAAAGAAGTTGGGGGACGAAGTTTGGAGGTGGAAGCAAGGGAAAGAGAGAGATCAGTTTTGAAGGAATTCATGGTGTCTCTACCAGGTGAAGCCAGAAGAAAACTATGTAGTTACTTTTGCTCCACTGATCTGCCAGCCTTGTTCCCTCCAAACAGGGGTGCAGCCCACAGATAGGCAACGTAGCAATGATGCCTGAGGGATGATCAGAGCAAGAAAGACCACTCACAGGCCCAGGACAGGATAATCCCCTTTTCTGCCAAACCTGATGGAGATACTGTCTTCCAGACAAAATCCCTAGGATATCTGGCCTTGGTGAGGTGGGGTGGGGTGGGGTGGGTAACAGATTCAACTGTGAACCAAAGCCTGGTGCAATTAACTAGTACCATCCAGTGTAGCTTGTTAGCCACCAGAATGCAGTCTGATGCCTCTGACCTTTTTTTTTTTAATTTTAAGCTTTATTGTGTTTTTTTCCATTACCATTTAGTGCCCTTATACCCCTCTCCCCATCAGCAATCACCACAGTGTTGTCCATGTCCGAGAGTGATCTTCAAACTATTAACTGGTGGTTAAATCCACTAAGAATGTCTAAATCCAAGATTCAGGGATTGTACTCATTGTTTCCCCTATGAACATCTGATAATTTATATAGGACAGAAAAGATGTAGAGAAAGTACTATCTGTAATATTTTTAACTTTAAAATCCCATCTTTGCTTCTTTTTCTGCTCCCTGTAAATCACATATAAGCAGCCCAAGTTTCTCTTTGACTTTGTAGGTTTTCCAGTGGCCCTTAGTTCTCTCTGAATGCTGAGGCTCCCGCATTCTTTTTCTGTTCCTCTGTCTCCATGCAGTGAGCACACCATTGCTAAAAAGAATATTCCTGTGGAGGTACAATGTCTGAAAACATTACTGTCCTTCAGTGGCACTTGGTAAGGGAAGTGACATATTTGTTTTATTATTTGAAATTTATTTTATGGTAAAAATCAAAAACCCTTGGGGCTTTTAAACTCTGTTTCTAATTGTCCTTTTTCATTGTCACTGATTATGAAATATTAGAAAACTTCAACAATGATAACTAGACTTAGAGCTGTTGGAGTGATGATTTGGTTCATGTAAAGTAGGTGACATAGAAAATACAAATCGAAGATTTGAGAATGGATCTCAATACTGTTTTTTATTTTTTCAGAGAGTGGAAAGAAGGAAATGAGGAGAGTGAGGAGAAACAGAGAGGGAAAGCTAAGCAGGAATAAATTGTTCTTTTTAGCCCCCCCACTCCCCTTGTAGCCCACCTCAACCCTTGAGTTGCTGAGTAAAAACCTGTAGCAAACTGGCGTTTCACAAATATTTAAATGGAATGTGTAAAGTAAGCCGTGATATGTGCGTGCTTGCAGAAGTGGGCCCATTCAAGAAGCAAATGCCATCGCGTCTGTTCCCCGCCGAGGCTCCAACGTGTGGGACGGTCGTCAGAGCCGGGCTCCCTTCGCATTCGGCACCACGACGCACAGAGTGTGTAGTGCCGTGTGCATTTGTAGAGCTGATTGTTTTATTGTATCTGAGTGTAAATTTTTCACCCCTTTCAGTTCCACCACCGTTCTCAGAGAATGGGGGCTTTGTGCTGATACGCTGTTTCCTAGCTCTGGGCACGGCCTACCCCTACTGCTGACCGTAATTTACTTTTTGGTGTCTGTCGCCTTGAGCTTGCCTTCTGACTAGCTTGTTGAGTGATGTGCTAATCCATTATATTTTTCAGACAAGTGTATCGACCAGTATAAACAGACTGGAGGGCACAAACCTAAATGAAAGCTATACTTCCCTGAATCATTTAAAAAGCTCCTGCTCGGTGGCAGTGCAGAATAACTTGGCACTGTTCATTAAGTAAAAGAGAGGGCGATCTCAATAAATAAAACAAAAAATTGAAATACTCTTGCCTGCGGGGGCTTTGCCCAGGTTTCAAATGCTCACCCTTATTCACCTCCGTTTTTTTTTTAACACGATGATCAGAAAGGGCCACTTTGAAATGCCCTCTTCTAATACAAATCTACAGCGAGACACCACACTTGGCATCTCCTGCCACCGGCAAGGAACTCTTACCTGATCTCCGGGTGTCTTCCACTTGAAGTCACATGCACTATTGTACCATGTTTATACAAATAAAGAACAGAAAGCAGGCACTCAGAGTAATGCAGCAAAAAAAAAAAAAGCCTAAAAGCACCCCCTTCTGAGTCTTTGAGTCTTTCCCTTTGTGGGAGATGTAGGAATGGATAAATGGGCTGGGGGGAAATAAGTTTCAAATTAATCTTCCTTTTTTAAAAAAAAAAAAGTGTGAGATGAACCACAGCTCTTCAAAGCCACGAGGTAAATATTTACTTGTTGCGATGAGAAAAGATACAGCAGCGGTTGAAACTTTTGCTGGAACATTCAGACTTAGCCTGGCACCAAGCAGCATTGTAGAAACAGTGTTCCTCAACTACGATCACAGCACAACCAAGGGGAAGCAACCCCCTGAGGACAAATGGGGGCTCAGTTGTTTTTTTTTTCTGGCACATATGATGCCGTTACTTTTTCACAATTCTTGTATTGGAAATGACTCCCATCTCTTCAGACCACCAGTGTAAAAGAAGGAAGCTGATTTTTCCCAGCTCTGGCTCTGGTTCCTGAGATTTGTGAGGCAGAGTGTGTATGTTTCACATTTGTTTTATCCTTCGTAGCCAGATGCAGACCACCATAGATAGACCCCTGAGTCTGCAGAAAGATGGGGAGGTTTCAGAACACATTCCTTTACTTTTCATTGGGTGGCCACAGAAATCTTCAAGGCTAAGTATGAGGATTTTATGCCCAGTTGATAGGTTCAGGAACTAAAATTACAAGTAGTGGATGGCCATGGTCACAGAGGCAGTGAGTGGTAAACCAGTCCTCTGCCTCCTGGCTCTGCCTCTCAGATCCAGCTCCCTTCTCATCAGAGGTCCGCAGCCAAAGCTGAGACTTTATTCTCCTGCTGGGGTAGGGAAGGGCTAACTTGACAGTGACATGATACCCTCTCTCCTGTACGCTAATGTAGTGAATGCTGCCTTTCTACCAACCATCCAGGCCCCAAATAGCTTTATCCTTTTACAGGTAAGGAAATTAAAACATTGTTGAACAAAAATGTTTGTGGAGAGATCCTGAGCCATAGTCCTTAGGACAGCTCGCAATTCCAAGCCTGCACTTGTAGAGACCTGTCCAAGTACAATAGGCAAATAAATCCTTCCCAAATGCCAAAGGCATGTGAAAAGACCTTTTGTGGCCTCGCACAACCCTTGTTTGATCTCTGATGTAGTGTGTCTCAGCTTTGTGCCAATTTACAACACACCACATGGAGTTTGAAACCCAGTTCTGTGCCATAGACAGTGTGGTGAGTCAGCCTGCTCTTTCTAGTTCTTTCTAAAAGAAATTACTGCCCACAGCTCTATTTGCTGTTTTTGGAATTCTAAACTCACTCTTTTTCTTCATGTAAAGCATTACATGAAGAAAAAGGAAGAGTGGACTGCTGGTACTCATCCTCTGCTCACTCAGGGTCTGACCAAGGGTGCTAATCATCTATCCTATGTTTTCATGGGCCCTAAATAAATATTTATTGACTGACTGACTGGATGAATATCTTTCAACTTCCATGGAGTGTTTTGCTCATAGAAATAATCCTGCAATCAGGGTTTTCTAATGGAACAATCAATTCTGAATGCTATTTTAATCTTCCACTTGAGTGGACTAAGGGGGGCATGGCTAGGATCACCTGTAGTTTAGGAAGACTGATTTTCACTTGCCCAGGCGGTTCATCATCTAATGAAACCAGGTGGGGGATGAGAAACAGACTTATCCTTTCTCAGAACAACACATCAAAATAATGGAGGGAGTTCAAGCATCATCAGCATCTACCTAGCAGGAAGTGGGGATAAACTTACATTTATCAGGAATAGGCTACATACCAAGCTCAATGCTAGAAGAATTAGCATTAACAACAACAGCAAGTTATGTCTGTTCCAGCAAATGGTATGTGCCAGCAACTATACCAAACTCTATGCATGATTTATCAGTGAATGCCCACAACAGTCCTGTGAAGTATAGCCTACCAACAACAATTCAGGGAGGTAGATCCACTGTCATCCCCGTTTTACCCAGTGTAGTCAGCACCAGCTAGAAAGAAAGCGCTCACCTCTCTGGTAGAAAAGGGGAAGGATCCCAGGGTGTGTCTCAAATGTAAGTCCCTTATTCACCCATTAGTTATTCAGACCCTAGACCAAAATGAATAAATAAATATAGAAGTAAATGTCTTTTGGTTTCAAATAATAAACCTTTACACTCAGAGAAGTGTCATATTTTACTGGATCATTTGGGCTGGGCTGTTGAATGATCTACAGGATCTCAGTATGTGACTTGACAGATTTCATATCTCAGTCCCTCAGTATTTTCACCTGTGAAACAAGAATAATTACTCAGGCTCTCTATATATTATAATGAGAGATGATAAAGATTAATGCAATAGGGATGCATGGGATGAAGGATCCAGAATCAATGTGCTCCCGAGTTCATAGCTATGCTGCTACTAACAACGGAACTGCCCTGCTTGGAAGCAGTTTCCCTGTTCAGCTGTGCATTTAATTATGAGTGACCTTTATTTCCCTCACTCATCCAATGCGTATTAGACATCTACTCCATGATACTAGTGGGAACAAAAAGATGAAGTTATCCTCAATCTAGAAGTATCAAAAATAAATAATGTAATGAAACGCTTTCCTTGAATTTTTTTTTTGAAAGCTGCCAAGGTTAAAAGTAAACTTCTTGTTGTATCTACATGATACCAAACATTGAGGAAAAATGGAAAAGTTCAAGCAGTAATACAGATGTTTCAAAACACCTGGATGTTTTCTATCCTGTAGATTTACCATATGGATCTTCCATTTTATTTCAGGCTTTCATTATTAATTTGAAGTTATATTTTTGTGCTTTGTGGCAGAACCGTTTTACTAAAATCACTTTTTCAATCATAAAATACTAAACCTTTTTTACTTGCTAGTCTTAAAGCTTCCATCACAATGTTCATAAACCCACTTGCTATCATTAGTAACACCTTTTTATACATGTAAACTGTTATAGGATTTGCGCACAGAGCAAACCAGGTAAATGCTAACAGGGTGGTGTATACACAAAGCAATTAGGGGCCAGGCAAGCCAGCTCTCTGGATAGAAATTTCAGAGCAACCAATTCCTTCTTTATTCATTGGGCATAAGGAAGAAGCTGTCAAAAGTGTGCTATAAAAATTGGCATCTCAAATATGTTAGATTAAAAAAAAATCATTGCTTACTGTGAATCTAATCCTATGCTTAATAATTTCCTTCTAAGTTGACTCCAGGGCAGAAAGGGAAGAGGGAAATAATTATTGGGGAACTGAGTGAGGCCATATGGCAGATGTATTTGAAAGGCCTAACAGAGACCTCTGGGCTTTAAGAGCTGGAGAGCGTTTTGCAGCCCGTCTACCTCAGCCTGCAGACTTCCAGTGAGGGTAGTTCCCTCAGGCCCAGGGCAGTGAAGAGCCAGGTGTGGCTGCCTGCCGCCTCATTTCCTTCTAAGTGAGGAAGTCATCTGTATGACTATAAAACAGAATGGATCGGCTCACTCCAAGTTTTCTTCCTTAGACAAATCTTATTTCTATTCATATCTGCGGGAAGCTCCAACTCTGGCCTAATAGAGCTACTTTTGTTTTATTCTGTTGGTTTTATTTGCACCCCCAGACCCCCTGCAAAAGGCTCCCTTTGTTTTAAATACTTTTCATCAATACTTGGAGGAGCTAATTTTGGAGAAGCTGTCCACTCCCTTCCCCCACCCAACATGTTAATACATTCATGCTTCTAAAGCTAAGTATTCATCCACACATCAAAATATGTGAACCTTAGCGAGGTAAAAGCTGTCCAGACCTGATTCTGTGTCTACACAGATGGCTGTAAATGTGACACTGGGATATTAGTCTTGGCTCTTCTTGACAGACCTGAAAATTGGCCATGCAGAACTGTTTAAAATTGGTAGGAAAACTTACCCTAAGTATACTGTTGATGAACACAAGAGAAAGCATGTAATTAATGGAAATACATGTCAGAATAAAAAAAATGTATTATCCCTTCACTTCTGAGTTCTAGCCAAAGGTATTGAATGAAGCTAATATTTCAGAGGTGAAAAGGGGACAGTGCTCGTTTTAGTGAAGTGAAATTTGTGTTATAATTTACACGTGCAGTAATTAATTTATACTCTGACAAGTCTTTTAATTAAAAATACGTTTTGAATTACAAAAGTACCATACAACAATAATTCAAGCACTATAGACTAACAAAAAGGAGAGAACACATCACATCCATTTAGAAAAGTATGTTGTAGACATTTTTATGTGTATTTTCTCAGATACTTCCCTACAGATTTATACTTACCTATGTTTGCTTTATGCTTATTACTGCTTTATGACATTTTTGAAAAATTAAAATATTATGGACTTTTTCAATGTTAATAACTACAGTTGCGAGTACCTTTAATGACTACATGACATATCTTTCTATAAGTGTGACATAATTTATTCAAGAAGGCCCTTATTTTTGCACATTTAGGTCATTTCCAAATTTGTGGTACTGCAAACTATATTTATATAATTAAATATTCTTGAAGCAAACTTTTATATATGTGCTCATTATTATATTCTCCAGATAAATTTCCAGTAACTGAGTCAAAAGGACACATATCTTAAGGGATTTTCATACATTTGGCCCAATTGACCTCAAGAAAGATGCTACTAATAACTGTCTCACTGTATTAGATTGTCTATTTCTGCACACCCGTGCCAGCACTGAATTTTACCTTTTTAAAAAAAAAATTTATAAATTGAAGGAGAAAGGTCATTCTCCTCTTTTACAAGAAGTTTTCATCATGTCTGCTCTAAATCTGAGTAAGGGTGACCCTTAAAGATTCTGTAGCTCTCACTGCAGAGTGTACACCTGGAGGACAGATTGGTAGAAGACAGTGCTGTTCAGTGCTGCAGCTTTTGCAGAGAATTCTGCCATGTTATCCCAGGCTTATCTTCCTACATCTGTGGTATTTTCTGTCTATGCATCTAGTTTGCTTCTGTGTTCATCCTGGAAAAGACAGAGCAACAATGCACGCTATCTCAAGAGTTGTTTTACCCTAACCCTTACTCTCTGAAATCACTGTTTCTTCTTTTATGTATTTGTCTATTTCTGTATAGCACCTTTAAAATTTTCAAGGTTCTGCTCAGAGAGGAAATGTGAAACTCACAGTGGATATTAAGGTAGTGTTTCACCTGACAGAAAAACAAATCAGGCTTTATTTTTAAATAAATATATAGAGATAAAATTCCATAAGTAATGAGGAAATCCTTGTCTTGAATCAGAACTTCAAAAATAGTTCTGTAGAAAAGCACATAGAGAGAGCATAAAACATTTGAATAAAGGCACTTGAATGGACTAGTTGGTTTTAGATTAAAAAAAATCGCATTTCTTCACCTCACAGCTTCTTTTGGTGCTACATATTGAAGGAAATTTTTGCTACTGGTTTTTACTGGGGGGATATCATATGTCCTTGTCAGCATTGTTAATAAAATAGACAAGAAAAAATCCTGCATGGATCCCCGGATGGGTAGTAAGCAGTACAGAAAGCCCCAGTCTTCTGATGCCTCTGTAACTTATGAGAGTTGACAGGATGCACGTGAACCGTAGTTGTGTAGGTCTAGGGCTACTGGTGGGGATTGCAGGGTTCTAGGTTCTAACACAGTATAAATAGAAGACATCATTTTCAGTTTTAAGGACAGAGAAAGAGTGAGCCATACCATGTGTGGCCAGTAGAAGATCAAGCGTTCACTCAAGTAAACCCATACTGGTCAGGGCTCCAATCCCATATACTGTGTGCCTGGTTTGGGGCAACAGGGAGTTGCAGCCTGAGAGTGAGAAGGCTCAGAAATCATCTGCCATGCCTTAAAATTAGAAAAGAAACATGGGTTAATATAAAACTGGCCATTGATGTATGTTAAGTATTCCTGCTTAGTGGTCTTTTAATAAAGATACGCAATATCATTCAGCAAACAACTTATAAAATAACCCCATAAGAACTGACCTATGAAGGAAAAAGATGAGCTAATGGCATGTCAATTATTAATACTTCATCTAGTGAATGTTCAGGTATAGTACAGACCTGCACAGTAGAGAAGCTTTTTTCTTCTCAGTCTGTGTTAGGATTTATTGGGAAGGAGAATAATACCTGGTTTTAAGAGAAACTTAAAGATTTTTAAGAGACTCTACATATGTAGTCAGTAAGGAAGGGGCAGATGTTAAATAGCATTTGGAAAACCTAAGTTATAGCAATTTAAGAAGAGTAGTATATTAAAAGTGAAGAAATTACTTTATACTTATTCTAGACAGCTGTGCCATAGCTGAGAACACTTACAAAAATTGATAAGTTAACCCTCTTTGTAATCCAAGAGTTCTTTCCTTTGGAACCATGGGTCAGTGTGGAATCTGCAGATAGACTTAGAATAATGAGTTTGCATGGGGTGAATCTCAAGTGTAATTTCACTAATCCCTAACTGAAACTTAGCACTTTTTATTATAAACCACAGTAATATTAGTAGTATTTATATTTGCCACCAGCAGAAATTACGCATACTTTTGTGTCATATTACTGTTCTTGTAGATATATTGGAATATCACTACTTCAAATATTTTATAGTTATTAAACTCAACACTACATGTTATTTAATATATTAATAAAGAAGCACCTATTATATATTTGGAGGGATTGTATAACAGAATTTCAATATGATTGGTTTCCTCTGTAATCCTTACATTTTATGTATTTAAAAACATTGTTCTATGAAAAAGCATATATGGACTTTACCAGACTTTGCCAAAAGGGTCTGGAGTAAAAGCAAGTTTATGAACCTTCTTCAAAAATGGAGGTGAATAAAAATGGATCAATAGAGATGAGAGAGGAATTACACAGACATACTTTTCACGTTTTAATTTTTTCAGAATCTGCTTAAAACTATGGGCACTTTAATTCCGCTATTTTAATATTTAATTCCTATTTCTAAGGGAAGAGGCTGGCAGGACAAGGGCTGAGACCTAAAGAAACATTTAGCCAACAGAGGGAAATATTTTGGTGGACTAACTTGTCCTCATCGTACCCAGAGACTTCAGGGCTTCATGAAACATGCTCAGACTGAGGGGTAGTTCAAACAGAAAGCGACCTGGAAATAATTTGACAGCATTTATTTTGAGTACCTATATAAACACCAGATATAAACACAAGGTCAGGCCCAGCCTTGACCTCCAGGAGTTTACAGTCTCTTAAAAAAAAAACAATCATGAAGACATTTATGATTACCTATAAACATGCACAAATTAGTAGGGTGTTACCTGAGTGTGCAGTGGAGACTTGCTCAGGGGGTGTGGAATGGTGGGAAAAGGCAGTGTCAGGCACTTCTGACATAAGGAGTAGAGTGCCGAAGCCCTGAGCTAGAGAAGTAGAAGAGAAAGTTCCTGTTTCATAGTTGTAAGACAAAATCTTTGGAAGAAGAGGCAAGCAGATTTGGAGGGGAGAAAGGTTGAACACTAGACAAAAAAAAGTGAAATTATTTTTTGGTTTTGGCAACATGCTGGAGGCAAGTCCTTAAAGTGACTAGATGTAGGATGAAAGGCGAAAAAGAAACTGTCCCAGGAAAGACCAGAACAGAGCTGCTAGTCTAGAAATACCCATGAGGTCGTGGCAGGGTCCGGGCTGGAGTAAGGTGGCCAGTATGACACTCACCAGAGACAGGGACATCTGGCAAATACAAAGGCAGGATAAAGGCTGGCTTGTTGGTTAATGTTTGGAGAGGAGAATCTGCTCCAAAGGGAGCAAAAGGAATATATGGTTGGAATTTCAGAAATTTAGAAGGTAATGCTATTGACCAGTGATTTTTAACTTTTTTCATCTGCTGGCACACATAAACTAATTACTAAATTTCTGTGGCACACCAGAAAATATATTTTTTGCCAATTTGACAAAAAAATAGGTATAATTTTGATTCAGTCACATCAAATAGCTATTATTGTGTTGGCTACTGTCAGTTTTTTTTTTCTTTCTTTTCTTTTTTTTTTTTTTTTTTTTGACAGCCTACAGGAAAAGAGGTTAGTGCCCTGACCAAATAGTCAGGTATTGCATGTTGTAAAAATCCTTGGGCACACTGGTTGAAAATCGCTGCTGCAGACCTATGTGGAGAACTTGGTTCCCACTTCCTCCCCCTTGCATGGACTTCTCCCTCCATACGGTAGTTCTGTCATGTTTTCTCAGCGTTATTTTTCATTCGCCAAAGGCGGCAAATATTCAAAACAAAGTAACATCACAAGGAGTTTGATCCTCTAAACTCCTTGCCATGTTACTTCATTTTGAAATAACGTCACCTTCTACAAATTTTTGTGGTTTCTTAGGAGGCTGAAAACAAAAACCCACCTTGTGAGTGAAAAACAAAAACAAACAAAATCAGAGACACACTGCCTTTGCAGGAATCTTGCGCTGTGTAATGCTAGCCCATCGTCAGAACTAATGTCATTATTCCAAAGGGTTCGCCTACTCATAATTTCTTTAACTTCTCCACTGAGAATTATTCTGGTACTTACTACATTTTAGATACACTGTGAAAGTCTCAGAATGTGAGCTCTGAAACTCAGACAAAATTGTCAATGGGCTACTACAAACCATTATGTTCAATGGCTTAAAAATCCTATTATTTCTGTGTAGTTCCTGGACATCTATTGCTTATCACACCTTTTAATTTTCATTTTATGATTTTATTTTCAGATATAAAACAACATATTTTCAGATATGTTCAGTTGTAAACAAACAATGAAGGATCACACCCTGATATCTGTAATTGTCAGAAATATTAAATAGTGATAAAATTTTCTGTTGTCATTCAAAACCATGGGGCTGGTGCTTACAGGGCACCTAGCAGTGGGGCTCAGGAGTATTTTTTAAGGGAAAATCATAAAATGCCTTAAAGCTTGGCCTCAAGTGCTTTTTTTCTAGGGGGAATAGGAAAATGAGACATCTTGTTTTATTCTCTTACAAATATGTTTCATTTTAAGAAAACCAAATAACAACATTCTTCACTGTCAGAGCAATCGGGTTAGTGTTACCAACTGCTGGAATGGTCCTTCACGCCCTGAAAGGATTCACTGTCATCTCCCATCTGCGGAGTGAATTCTGTACTACTTTTAAAAGATGAATTCACTCACTCAAATTTATTTGCAAAATAATTTTATGAACAGATAATTTATATTAAGTAAATGAGTATATAATAGGTAATCAAGATGAAAAAAATGGACCATAGTAACTGAAAGATACTGTTGAATAAATTAAATGAACAGAAATGATATTTTTAAAAAATAGTAATATAACTGTATATAATTATAAAAACTTGTAATTACTACCTAGTCGTCTGTTTTGTTTGGATATGACTATTTGATGTTCCAGCCATCTGAGGAAGTGGCATATTGAAATTGTTCTTTCAAGCTTAGAAACAAAGCTTTATTCTCATTTGTAAAAGGGTAGAAAGGAACTATTTCTTTTAGATGAAATACTTTTCTTCTACTTTTAAGAAGGAAAAAAGTACAAAATGAAAGTGTATTTCTAAAAAGTTACGTATAAATTCAATTTTAATAAATTATGTTGCCTTTTAAATAGATTTAGAAACTTATCTTTAGTGGAACATAGAACGAATCCTTTGAAAAATTAAGAATTATTTTGTAATGCCAACATGTTTTCTAATGTACCCTTTTTAGTCTAGAAGCTGAAATACATCATTTTCTTTAGGCAGTACTTGCCAGTAAATAAAATAAACAAGTCAGACAGGTAACCAGTGCACATGTGTTTGGGCTTTGTTTGGACTCAGTGTGTCCTTGGCTTTATTAAGAAGAAGAGATTATACTCTCTACACCTTGTGGTTTGTAAGCCTGTGTGGAAATGGACGCCAGGAAACAAGAGAAATACAGAGAAGCTCCGGTGAGGCATCTGGAGAAGACGGGATCTGGAGCAGCACTAAGAGGCCCTGAGAGACGGGAGGAAGTTGCTTAGGTCAGAGGTCAGGAACAACCCAGGACTCAACCCCCAAACAAGGAATTTTTTTTTTTTTTGTAGATGAGTGCCGGTTTCTGTGCTTCTCTGTCTTCTTAAATAGTCCCATCTTTCTTTTGTCTTATTTTCCCCATCTGTGTTTCTTCTAATACAGTAATTCACATGGTTTCAAGTTGAAACCATTTTTTGTGTCTTTCATCTTCCCCCTAAATAGCCTCCGGCAAAAGATAAAGGAGGAAGATTTAGGAGGAAGTTTGTTGTCAGTGGACCAGGACTGCTGCACATCCACACCTAGTTTTGTTTACAAATTTAATTCCTATGTAACACAGAGGATTTTATGCCAGTCATTGTGAAGGATAAATTCACTTAATATTGTGCTTTACACAGGCAAGGAAACTAGCAGTTATTATCCTATAGAAATTCCTTAAGATGGCAGTCTAATGTCATATTTAAGATTACGAACACTGGAAGCAATTGCCTGGGTTCAAGGCCCAGTCCTCAAATTTCACGAATGAGTGACATTGAGAGGTTATGTGTTCCACATGCTTTAATGTCCCCATCTGTAAAGTGGGAATTAGAATAGAATCTACCTCATAGAACTCCTGTGCTGATTAACTGGCATAATTCATATAACTCACTTAGCACAGTGCCTGACACTATGATTGGTATCATCATCATCATCATTCCATCAATACAACTTCTCAACCCATTGGAAACAAATCACTATGTATAAGGGAGGACCCCCCAAAATCCTGAAATTATTTATAATGTGTATTTATTTTTATATGTTTAAACTTCAGTCACCTGCAAAGAATTCTCCATCTGATGCAATTTCCCTATGGAGACGTTTTTCCACTACCCAAAACAGTTTTTGAACTCATCAATTTTGATGCTTTTTAGTGCTTCTGCTGGTTTTTGTCTCACCGCTTCCTCATCAGAAAAATATTTCCCTTTGAGGACTTTCTTCATCAGGGAGGCAAAAAAAAAAAGCCACTTTGGGTGAGATCGGGTGAATAGGGAGGGTAGAGCACAGAGGTCATGCCTTTTTTGGTCAAAAACTGCTGAACACTCAGTGCAACATGGGCAGGTATGCTCATAAGCAACCCATCGTGAAATGGGCAAAAGCACTGATGGAGTGTTCACAAAAAATTCCCTGAAGTTGAACAGCACAACACCAGCTGGTGCACTGACACAGAGGGGTTCCTAGAACACTCACCCAGTAGGCGAAGCCTGCACTATAAGGGCCTGTCCTCCAGAAGGTAATTCTGGTTTTCGCAGGGTGCCCCCATATATGCTCCTTAAAATTCTGATTTCAGTGTAAACTGTAGTATATCTTCTTTCCCAAAAAGATTCTTGAAGAAGCTAGTTTTAAGTCTTTTATTTGGATTACATCTCTTTAACCCCAGCTAATTAAACAGTTGGCCAAATGATAAGCTCCCCTTCCACTCAAAAACAAACAAGCAAACAAACCTAAGTCCCACAGCTCTAACAGCTAAAGCTGCTCTGGTTGCTTTCAGGAATCCTGACCAGAAAACCTCAAATGAATCCAGTGTTCGGAAGAATTCAGCATCTTGGGCACAAATGTTTGATCAATCCAGCCCACCATACCACATGGCTTCCCTGCTACCAGAGAAGTGTTGTTAACTCTGTCACATGTTATTTGTCTTAGTTAAGTATTTTCCCCCTGAAATTTAGGTTTCTCCCTCTATCATGTAATTAGTGTTTTAAAAATAAAGCCAGAGTTTTTTATGGTTTGGGAGTGTGAAAATATAAGGCATGTTTTTCTAATTACGAAGCTGCTGTCAAACAGGTCTATAAAGCAGGTGCACTTTGCAAATTAGAGGTTGAATCCAAGGTTCCTATGGCTCTAAAATGGCTCCTTCATTGGCCGCCACTGTAGCCTGTGGCAGCCAAAAGCAGGTGTGATGGAAACATACTGTGTGATGGAAACATACTGTCTCTAAGACCAAAGTTCCCCTGCCCTCCTCCCAGATGCAAGGCAGGTCCGAATATGCCTCGGCAGTCAGCCTCCATGTTGGAACCACCTGCTAGCAAAGACTTTGCAGAAATTGCACTCTGGATGCTTGATCTTTCAAGGCTCACACAGACCCAGGTCCTCCTGACATAAGGACTTAGTTTAATTTCTCCACCTGTCAGATGGTTCATCTTGGGAACTATCCTCACTTTTCTTTTTGCCACTCAATTCCTTCTGCTATAACAACTTACAGGGTTTCTGAAAGCTATGAAAGACACTTTTCCTGATCTGGCATTATCATCACAAGTTTTTTTTATGATTACGCTCACAAAGTGAATCAGGGTAGCTAAGGGAACTCTGCCTTATTTCTCATATTCACACTGGCTATCTTATTAATAGGAACTAATGTTAGAAGATCTTTTTTCTCTAACCTCTATTCTATTGTAAAGAAATATACTTTGTTCTTGTCCTCAACATCTCAAAAATATGTACTTGAAAGCAAATATAGTAGTCCCCCCTTATCTGGGGGGATACATTATATGTTATAATACCCACAGTGGATGCCTGAAACCACAGATATATATAGTACAGAACCCTGTATACAGTATATGTTTTTCATACATACATATCTACCATAAACTTTACAGCTTCTCTGTGGCACATCAGAATTGCTGGCATCAGTACTCTTGTGCTTTGGGGCCATTCATAAGTAAACTAAGGGCTTCTTTAACATAAGCACTGTGACAGCTGACAGTGGATCTGATAACCAAGAAGGCTATGAAGTGAAGTGACTTGTAGCACATGGGGCACATATACAGCCTGGATGCACTGGAAGAAGGGAGGGTTCATGTCCTGGGCAACAGGGGATAGGATGGCGTGAGATTTCATCACGCTACTCAGAGCAGCACATAATTTAAAACTTACAAATTGTTTATTTCTGGAATTTTTCTTTTAATGTTTTTGTTACCTAATTGACCACGGTTAACTGAAACCCTGAAAACAAAATTGCAGATAAAGGGGTCCTCTTGTATACTGAAATGTCTTTCCATTTCTTGTTGAGCTTCAGTCTCAGGCTTATTTAAAGGAAATTCTCTGCTTTACTTATTCCCCCCATTGCGAAGGTTATCTGTTCTACCTTATCTGGAAGCAGCTGAATGACTTTTCTGGTTAGAGAATAATGTCCATCTTCTATTAAGTGGAGTCAGTTGGATGAGGATTGTCTCCCTGACCGTGAAAGATGGGGGAAAATTAAATTCTATTTGTAGCTGAACAGCGCTTATGAAAATGAAGGACAATCAATACAAGAAGCTAGTACAGCCAAAAAATGGTAAAAAGCACCTCCTTCAGACAGCAACCTTCAAATATTTTATCCTAATTGCTGATTTCCATGCTGGTCAAGCAGGATGAAGTTCTTTGATTACGTCAGCACACACCCGGGAAACTTGCCTAAAATTACTCATGGTTCAATGAGCGGCCTTGATTACAATATAAGTGTTCTCAACTCAAGCCAGTGACCTTGACTCAAAGTATTGTTTCATATGCATTCATAGTTCCTGACCCCACATCCAATCTCTCCTGTCACCAACTACTATACCAGCCTTTGCTCATTCATTTATATTTATTCCAAAATATTTATTGAGCTGCTCCCATTGGCCAGGCACTGTGAGGGCCCTGGAGAAAAGTGCCCATTAGCAACACAATGACTAAGTGTTCTTGATGGGTTTATTTAAGCACAGCCTCAGCTTCCTGAGGAGCCTCTCTCCTTTACCACGCCCTTTATTTTAAGGGCACTCTTCTCATTTTCATGGGGACTCATCTATCCTTGTCAGCTGTCCTTATCTGTGTGGGATGATAGGGCCATTTACCTGTTACTGTCATCCTACCCTGCCCTACTTTGCTCTGTGCTTTTAGCTGGCTTAAAAAAAATGGCTGCTGATTTTCATCATAACTCCTGATGTGTGGACTTAGCTTGTGCAGGCTCCATACATTTATACCAATCTACCCTCTACTGGTGAGAAAGCTGAGTTCTCAGTGAAGGTGAGATTGCTTGACTTGGGAAGGCCAAGATTCTGGCAGCTATGGGTGGGAAACACTCTGCTTCCAATTGCTATGGCAGTTGACTACAAACAGGCCCCCAGCGTGAGCGTGAGCGAAAGTCAAGTAGAATTTCTGAAAGGTGCCTTAGGCTGTTTCCTAGGCCTTTCTGTATCTTACCAGTCTAGTTTAATTTGAGGCTCACGGCTTAAGTGCATGGGTAAAACCATTTGTAGGAAATCCTTCATCCACCATGTCTAGTTAGTATGTTCCCTCAGAATTGAACTTGGTGTCACTCTAGTTTACCTAAGCACAGTCTGAGCTCTCAGTCTAGGTTCATTATTCTCATTGTTTCTTCTGGAGAGAAAGTAAATAACATACCCTTTAACCTGGAAATGATGTGACTGCCCAGAGGGAGAAAATCCTCAAGTAGAAAAGGAAGTCTCCGGACTGGCCCCGTTGCTTGGGGTGTATGTGTGCATTATGGGAAGATCATGTGTATCTAGAGAATGTCTTACTCTTCAAATACTTTTGTCAACGTACTATCTTTTGCCTTTATCATCACAAGAATGCTGTGAGGTAGAATGAGTAGATATTACACTACTTTGTTTTTCCTTTATTTTTATTGTTGACACTATTGCAGATGTCCCCCTTTTCCCCTCCTTTGCCCCCCTTCACCCATGCCCCACCTCCTCCTCCCCTTGGCCATCACCACACTGTTGTCTGTGTCTATAGATATTACATTAGTTTTTACATAGAGAGGAAAAGCAACAGCTTGCTGACTGACTGCTAGGAGATCAAAAATTATTTGTATTTTTTAAATGACATCAACACACCAAGTTCTCTCCATATCTCATATGGATTAGATCAGTGGCATCCTCTTGGAGTGTGTAGCCTAGATCATTGAGCTCTATAAAAATGATCATCTTTTATATTCTCCCACAAAATCTCTTTTTCAACTTTTCAAAGGGAAATCAACTTTATCACATTGACAGTCAAGTAGATGGGTATTTATAAGACCCTTGGATGTTGCTGAAAGGAATATGAAGAAGTGTAAAATGTATTTGAAAACTTAAAACTTCAATGGAAAAATAAGACATGGACAAATTAAAACTTAAGAGGTGATACAGAGCCAGACATGATTGATTGTGCTGGGTGAGTCAGTGCGATGGGCGGTCAGAGGAAGGAAAGCATGTAGTGTGCTAAACAGGAAGGAAAGGGATGGGGCTTGACTGGGCCAGGACAAATAATTAAAATCGGATTCAGCTGGTAGAAAGGCATCTGGATGAGGACGACTATCTGAGCACATTCTAGGGAGGGAGATTGTCAAGGTATTTTAGGGGACAGGAAACAGGTGAAATGCAGACAAGAATCTGTGTAGATAAAAGGTGGGAAATCCTTTTAAGGAGGTGGGTTGAGGAGTCTTAAATGCCAAGTGACCTTGTTTGGATGGGAATATAATAATCCTTTAAGGATGTTCTAAGTAAGAGAATGAAACAAAGATAATAATTTGGACCAACATGGCCATGCTGTCTCAAACCTTCACATTTTACAAATATGGGAACCTCTGCTTCAAATCGCGTTTCCCCACTTCTTCCAGAAAATCCCTATGTATTCTTCAAAAATGAACTCAGATGTGTGAAAACTTTGCAGTCTTGCTTAGACAAAGTTTGTTCCTCCCTGTTCTGAAGATGATGCTAAAAACACAGGTCCTAGAGATAAAGCCGGTGGTGACTTCCTCTGTAAATTGTTCTAAATAACAATTTAGAGCAGTGGGCCTGGCCTGCAGACAGGAGGCTCCATTGAGAGCAAATTGGATAGTGCCACCTATCATTTACTGCTATGCACTCTCTACCAGGCATCGCACTATGTGCTTTACATGTATTAACACCTCATCTCTAATCCTTGCAACCACTCAGTAAGGTATGTGTTATAACCATGTAGAAGCTGAAGAAATTAAGGCTTCCCACATGGCTAGTAAGTGGCAATGTTCTTGGCCTCAAAGCCCATTCTCTTTGCTTCTATTAGTTATTTTTCCATCTTTTAAAGGCTTATAACACCTATCACAGTACACAGTACATGGGAAATGCTCAGTGCATGCTTGTGAGTGAACAGAAGAAAAAGCACTAGGGAATAGGATCAATGGGTAGAAAATGTAAGGCCCAAAGATCTGTAGGGAGATATGAAGACCCTTACTGCTGCCATCCACCACATCCGGTGAGACTGCAGATGCCTGCAGCCTGGAGTCCCTCACTCTGCAGCACTCCAGGCCACCAAGAATCCTCATAAGCTTCACACTTTCCCCCAACATCCAGGCTGTCAGCTCCCCTTCAATATAATGAGATTGGATGAGGTGATGTCTAAGATTTATTCTACCTATTGTATTCTAAAATCTGAGAAATTAGATGGTTTAAATGAATTCACATTAAAATACAAATGACCACTAGGCCTTACTTTTACCCTTTGTGGGAGTTTTTTAATTTACAAGGAGCACTTATCAGTGGAGGCAATCTTTGTTTGGCAGAATATTGTGCAACATGGGAGTTTCCGTGGGCAGAGGTGCTGCCCAGCAGGTTGACTCTGCTCCGTGGACCTCAACGTGGCCTTAGATGCCCTAACCATGAGCATTTTATCCATTGTGTCCCACACTACCTCTCTCGTAACACACTTCATGTGTTACATTTATTTATGTTCCTGTCTGTTTTGCCCCTTCAGGGGCAAGTGTCTCTTATCTGAGAATGCCATACTCCTGGCATGTAGTCAGAGGTAAAATATATTTTGGTTGAATGAATGGATCTATTTATATATTCTGAAACATATCTTTGTTAAAAGAAGGCCTTAGGATCAGCTGCTTCCACTCATAATTACCCTTATGTTCTCTCACAAAAGATTCAAGGATCCTTTCCATAACTCTGCATCTCCCCTCTGGTCCCCCTTCTCAGCCACTCCACCTGCTTTTCTACTCCTGTGAACTGAGGGACCCCTGACCCAGACTCTGCCTCCCTCACCCCTGCCTGGGAGGAGGCCCGGCTCCTCTTCAGGGCCCAGCCCCGAGAAAGCCTCTCTGAGGATGGGGCTCACCTCAGAACTACCTCGGAGGAGCTCAGAAAAGACTGGAGGATTTTTGGTCTAGATGTCAATCATATTCTTTATCTCATTAGTGGGTAAAAGCCTTTCCACATTGTCTGAAGACCTTCTCTTTGTTCCCGTGTAATTGTAGCTGGTGTTTCGGAGTGAAGGGGGAGGGAGGAACATGTGTCCGTGAGGACAGAAGACACACGGGCATCCTGAAAGCAGTAGAGAAAGGGCTCAGACTCCAGGGGGAAGGTCAAAGAAAACCATTCCGTGTGCCTAACAGTCCTTCTGAAAGGCAAGAAGAAATCTCATTATTACATGTGACCCATTCGAAGTTATGAAGCATATATATTTTTCCTCTTAGTTTTTCCTCAAAGCTGATATTTTTGGACCTGTGCCTGATCGATGACAGTGTCAGATTCTAGGACTTGACAGTGATCATGGAGCAGTGGTTTGTTTTTCTTCCATTCTGTTTTGAGCCCTTTATTGTAAAATATAGGTCTTATGCCTCATTTGCTGTAAAATCTATTTTATTGTGGTAATTAATGATCACTCTTACTATTTGTGGCAAGTGGCCAAAAATTTATCTTCTACGCCTTTTTTTCCCCCTTAACTGCCAGTGTTTGAAAGAGCAGGTTAGGTAAAAATAAAAATAACAATAATAATAGCAATAATAATATAAAAACCAATCTGCCATATCTATTAATAAAACGGAGAAATTGGCTATGATTTCTTTTTAAATTATACATTAAGAGCTTCTAAAAATACTGTTTATTTTGAATACTGAAATAATATAGTGTGAAATTCAAAGTGAAAGTATATTATATATTTATAATTTAGATTAGAACATATGCACATAAAATGTTTAGAATGGTTAGACTGATAGAGAAAAACAGAGAGAGGGAAGAAGGAAGAGACAAAAGTAGGGAGAGGGAGGAAGTGAGGGGAAAAAAGGAAAGAAAATGTTAATAACTAAATTTTTTAATCAGTTGTGTTTCTAAATAGATTTTAAGGCATTCCAACATTGATCCTATAGAGATAGCCAGAAATGCTTATGCCAAATGTAAAAGATTAATTAACACCTTACATTGATATCAACATAGAAGTCTAACATTTCTTTCTTCACCAAATAGCTTGTTTTCAGTGAACAAGGGGGCTTAAGAGAAACAGACTGTTCTAGGCCTTTTGGAGCCTTTTCCGACTTAGCTTCCTCTGTGAGACCAGCCCAAGTGCGGCTGCTGATGAGGCGAGTTCAGCTTGCAGCGCCCAAGTGTGGAAAGCGCGGTTTGTCACTTGCTTTCTTTTACACTTACAAATTAGGAGACACATTTACTGTAAATATAGTTAGCATCCAGAGGTTTCAAAGCTAAGAATATGCATGTTCAAAATGTCTTCGCCTTATTTATGCTGTGGCTACCACGTTTGTATAAACAGAAAATTACTCCATTCATGCTTTATTACTTCTTCTTTTGTACCACAGCCTTGACCCCAGTCATCATAAATTGAGAAATAGCGGGGAACTAATGGAGACAGATGGGAATATGGCTTGCCATTTACTCAAATTGGTAAAGTAATTAACCTCAAGGTGCTGGTTTGCAAGAAAAATTGTTGGAATAACTCAGGACGTCGGTAAACAGACTCCTGCTTTAACCAGTTCTGACAACTGCATCATAAACTAGACTTATTCTGTTCAATTGACCTGTCAACATCTTGAGTCCAAATAAAGATTTGTATTACAATGTACTTGCTGAGAAGTGGGAGAACACACTGCTGTTTCTTTTCAAATGGGTTGCTCTTCTTTTCCCGCTAGATAGGAGCTGAACTGTCATATATTCATTCTTCAGCCATTATATTCTTTAGAAATCTTCCATTACTGATGGTGTGACAGCTTCGTGACAGCAGATGGTAGTCATTTGGCTCCAGAAAATAAAATGAAAAAACATGGGCCAGGCTGGCTGAGCTCATTTAGAACAGCAGTGGACAGAGGCCAGATCTAGCTTTTATTTATCGGGGATGTCCTGTAATGAAGCCACGGTTGTCTCGGTGGTATGTTGTTCCCTGCAGATTGGGGGGTGGGACTGAATTTCTGCAGATTACTGTATAAATCAAAGGTGGTCTTGTGAATAGCATCATTTGACCAAGCTACAGATTTCATTTGTTCCAAACGGGCCTCTGTGTTTGTCCCTATTTCTCTGTGCCTCCCCTTCACTCTTTCCTGGGAATAGCATTTATATTCCTCTTTTCCACATTATCAGCTGTGAGCTGTTTTCATGGCGGTGAGTTCAATCTCTAGGGCACTGTACCTTCCTCATATTCAGATGAGTAACTGGGGGAGGTTTGACTCATTTGTGCTTGTATGGCTGTTCATTTCATGTGTTTGAGTCTGCGGTTGAAGCAGTCATAATAATAATAAAAAAGCTCTTTGGGATATCACTATCCAATTTTTCTGGAAGGCATAAGTCATGGCAACATAAATACTAGTTTTCATCTAAAGCAAATACATCCATTCATGCTAAAAGAAAACTAGAAGTGTTTTATGGCAAAGAAAAATCAGTTAATCCAGAAACATTAAAAAGTCCTGGATTATCATGCTGGCTTTCCTCATGCACATACCTCTGTAAAAATATTTACAAAATGAGCAAACCCAAACTTACTAATTCCATTGCAGGAGGACAACAGTTGCTTGAGAATCCCATGGCTCTGAAAACCATGTTAGGCACAGGGGACGCGACCATTCCAGCCACAGGTTTCCTCTGAGCTGGCCAGCATTTGTCTCTCTGCCTCCTGGGGATCATCTGAGAAGACATCAAAGCACCTGTTCTTAAAAAGGATTGATACATAGCTGCCTTGAATGGGAGATTTTTGTGTCCCTATTCAGAAGGAGAGGGACTCACTAATTTCTTTATTGTCTTCAGATTTCATTTTTTTGAAAGCCTATCTAAAAATCCATAGAACTTTTTACTTATAAAAATATATGGTATATATGCTGTCCGCAATATATATGCTATATATTTAACCTTAGTTTCTCTTGATTCTTTTGTAATCTCTGAAAAAGTACTTACTATAGGTTAGGTATATTCAAATACTGTGATTTATCAGAGAGATGCAAATTAAAGCCATGAGATATCACCTCACACCTCTCAGAAAGTCTATAATCAATAAATCAGTCAGCAACTAGTGCTGGTGAGGATGTAGAGAAAAGGGAACCCTAATGCACTGTTGGTGGAAATGCATATTAGTGCAGCCACTGTGGAAAACAGTATGGAGATACCTCAAAAAAGTAAAAATAATTCTGCTTTATGACCCAGCAATTCCACTTCTGGGAATATATCCAAAGAAACCCAACAGACTAATTTGAAAGAATATATGTACCCCTATATACATTTCAGCATTACTTACAGTAGCCAAGCTATGGAAGAAACCCAAATGCCCATCAATAGAAGACTGGATAAAAAAGTTGTGGCACATTTACACAATGGAATCTTACTTGGCCAAAGAAGGGAATAAAATCTTACCATTTGTGAAAGCATGGATAGACCTAGAGGGTGTTATGCTAAGTGAAATAAATCAGTCAAAGAATGAAAAGTACCATATGATCTCAATTATATGTGGAACCTAAAGAACACTATAAATGAACAAACAAAACAGAAACAGATTCATAGACGCAGAGAACAGACTAATGGTTTCTTGGAGGGGGTTTGGGGAACTGGGTACAAAAAGAGGAAAGACTTGACAAACATAGATTGGCAGTTACAAAATAATCATGGGGATATAACTTACAGCATGTGGAATATAGTCAATAATATTATAATAACTATGTATGGTGCCAGGTGGGCAGTGAAAACATGAGAGAGATCACTTTGTAAAGTTTATGATTGTCTAACCACCATGTTGTACACCTGCACCTAATACAAAGTAATACAGAATATTAAAAAAACAGTTGCAGGGGCAAAAAAAAGTGCTGTATTTGCTGTGTGGTTATGAAGTCTCTTCTTGAAC
Organism: Phyllostomus discolor; assembly: GCF_004126475.2. NCBI lineage: Eukaryota > Metazoa > Chordata > Mammalia > Chiroptera > Phyllostomidae > Phyllostomus > Phyllostomus discolor. The sequence goes on along the minus strand of NC_040903.2, from coordinate 134,436,554 downwards.
AGTAGGTGGTCACTGTTTCATTTAGTAGGGCACATGCTTCCAGCCTCTCCCAGGAATCTTCCCATGGGGCTGCCACATTCAATTGGATTGAAATCCCTTTTGTTCTGACCATTTCCTTGTCCTAGGAGCCTTTTCCAAAGAACTAATGCTCACATTCCAGTTTTCCTTTCCTGTCCAAAGCTCTTTAACCCATTCCTCTACCTGTGTTCTACTAAAGACTGGAGTTCTCAGAAATATGTCTGTATGTCTGTCTTCAACTTGACACCTAATATTTTTGGTTTCACATAATAATGGTGTGTGTGTGTGTAAACAGTTGGACAGGTCAACATGCTATTTTCATCTGATTAAGCACTGAAAATCTCATTTAACAATCAAGGTAACATCTCTCAAGGCAAACAGTAGGCTTTGAGAAAGTGTCTTCACATTCAAGGTGGCCACATGGACACTAACCCTAAAGTATGAATTCCAGAATCACAGAGTTGCTTATAAAAAAATCACTCCCTATAAAAAATTGCTTTTTGCATTTTTTTGGTGCTGAGACTTTATTGAAAGTTAACTTGAAGTCTACATAGGTGGCGGTTCATGAGAGTTTCCAAGTTTGTGTTTTGTGGCTGATGATTGCATCATCTGAAATGGTCGATGACTTCACAGATCACATCAAAATGCTTTTCGGGTGTCTCATGCCTGTGCCTATTTACATCATTAAATTAACACGAGTTAACATGCAATTGTTAAAGAAAGCACAAGGCAGCGTTGTGCAATGATAGCTAATGGATTAGCATGGCATTAAATATTTTCCTCCTGGCAGACGTTACGTTTTATAGTTTGGCTTTAAAATAAAGAGTATTTTTTATACACTGCAGTTTCATTCAGTTATTTCTCAGCACTGGCACCTCCGTTGGCTGTTTCAAATTTTATGTCATCAGCAGAAGAGAGTACATTTAACTTATTGCAAACTCTTCTTAGGCAAATGTTTTTTTAGCAGAAACAAGAAGCCGTGAAGAGTGAGACTAGGCTTAGTCTTAAGTGGCCACCTTTCCTGTGACGGTGAGGTTTATGTGTCTGTGTTTATTTACTCCCCAACCTATAAGAAGTTGAACAGTTTAAATCCATTTGTTACCTGAATTGTCTTTTCCTGTTTTAAAACATTTTAATTTATAATCAGACAAGAAGAACAGATGTAAGAGTTGTAATTTAATCATTTTATTGCGATCTTTGTATATTTTGAGGAATTAGGTATTGTACTCATGGGAAGTCATATTTTATGCCTAGTTGGAAAAATGAATAATGTAATAATATGCAAAATGTAAAGTTTTAGAACTTTACTACTGAGTAAGGCATATAAACTAATGATCTGGTTAAGGTCCCCTGTGCACCATAATAAATATGGACTAAATTTGTCATTATAGCTTTAGACAGAGGTTTCAGGCAACAGATTTAATTAAATCCTTTTTTAATATTCATACTTTTAAACTGCATAATTCCCTTCTACTGTAAAACTGAGTGCTATATTAAAACAAACAAAAACGGCAGATTACTAAATGGATATTAGCGTGAAGTCAATAAGCACTTAATTCTGGAGAGAACTCCGAGGAGAGAGGAAGCTTTCTGAAGCCTGTTCAGGGGATCTTGACGCAGATCTCTGAAGCTCGTTCACAGGGGCTTTCTTCTGTTTTCATGCTGGGTTTTGTAGGGCAGGTTAATTAGCTATTTGTGGAACTCGTGAGGACACAGGGGCAACTGAAGAAGGCCATTTCTTGGCCATTGAGGAGTGATGATTATTGAAAAATACAATTCACACTCTATGAGGAACACATTGATGGCATTGAGGAAGCCTAGAATATCTAGACGTCAATAGCTTTTAGAAAGGTTAAATAATAAGTTCTGTTCTCCTATAAGGTGTAATTTCTCCTCCTGGATATCTGAGAGAGGAAATCTGGATATCTGAGAGAGGAAATCTGGATGTTTGTGTTCCTTTTTTGGTGGTTAAAAGAAACATTCTGAATATTTCCATGGGTACATTTCTCCTGTGGAGGGTCATATTATCCACAGAATAACTAAATATTGAATCTTGGGAAGAATTGTCTGATGTGTCATTAACTAATTTCATGACCATCCTTGTTAAAAACCAAATCAAGCTCCATCCCCCCAAGGTCATATTGGCAATGGAATTTATAAGTCTTCCTCAAACTGATGACATATTCACATAATGGGTTTTATCCACCTGTGGTGGATTTTTTTAGATCCACATTTTTCAGCCGCTTAAACAATCCCCTCTCCCCTAAATTGAGTTCTGTCTTAATCATCTTTGTTTATATGGTGCCTATTGTTTGTGCTTGGCACTGATTTGGGATCGACAAATATAAATTGAATGAATGGAATTTAACATAAAATCAGCAACACTGTAAATTTTTGTATCATAAATACCATATGAAAAAACTAATCTGACCTCTAAATTGTATAGATTAAAAAACTATAGAGACTAAAGAGACTTCAGTTGATTTTCCCCTTCATTATATAAATAAAAATAACTACTTAAAGATGACAGAGAAATTATCCTAAAGTAGCTCACCAGTCCATTAATGACACTAAATATAAGCCTAGAAAAAAACTTTAAAAAATTCCAAATAGTATAAGATTGAACACCAAAATATATAATTTAGAGTTAGAACATCAAGACTGAGAAACAGGTAGGAAAACAACAATGGAAGTTGACCTAGCTGGGAAAGGCTTTATGACAATGGTACAATTTTAGCTGGACCTTGAAGAGTAGGAGAGGCGAGACTGTGAGCACTGTGTTCTGGCTGGCGTCGGCTCTGATGTTTTAGAAGGTTCTGAGAGGGGAGCTGTGAGAGAACAGAAGCATACGCTGTGCTTCTACAGCACCCATTGCTTCTCCCAGCCCCATTGGCTAGAACCCAAAGAGAGATAAATAACTTCCTTCCCTATTGTATGGATCCAATTCAGAGAAACAGACTATCCACTCTGAATTTATGTCGTTAAAGAAGTTCACAGTTGATAATGTGGTCCTGAAGTCAGGAGAAATGGATTCATTTCCATTTTCTAGGACTACCTTTGAAGTTGTTGAGGGAAGATAATTATTTTCCCTCTTCAAAGTGTTTTCTCACATCATTTTCCAGGAAATGACAATCAGGCAGTACCCCAGCTTGGCAGATCCAACCGGTCCGATGAATGCAATTCTGAACACGGCCCTTGATTCAATGTTAGTTTCCATGGCTCAAAATTTAGTTTGCAAAGTGAATTGTCATATATTTTTGGAAAACCATTTTTTCCTTCAACTTTAAAATCAAAAGAAGAAAAAGGAGGTCCCTGAACTATTGCAAACTGGAAAAACATTTTGGAAATAAAAATCACATTTAATTTGATCTCTTTAACTTGAGCAAGGAAACAAAGACATCCAGGGCTCTCAATGACAGCCATCTAATTGATTTACTAGCCTAAGACAGACACAGGTGTAGTCTCAGATACCAAACCAAGGGCATATTCTCTAGGACTTGTTGAATATGTGTGCTAAATACTACAGCTTTTTCTCCAAAGTAGCTTAGTCTTAATATTTTGTTTAAAAATACTCATAGTATTTTGATCATCATAAATCTCTCTTAGAAGTGAATTTCCCCTTAAGTTAAAAGGAAGTTTGATCTCTTCACATTTACAGTGAGCATTGGGACTTCCGCCTCAAACCCAGAGTAACAACATCTGGATTTATCTTCCCACCTAAAAGAAAAATCTTTCAAAAAGGGACAAAATATATAAAACATTGCTTTCCAACTTAGTGAAAATCAGACAGTGAAGGACAGTGATCCCCGAGAGACAGGAAACAAAAGTGAGTTCTACAATTGCTCCAGTTTATAAGGATAAGGGCCTGGCAGAGCCTGGTAAGCCCCAAGTTGAAGAGACAGAGCTGAGAGTGTGTGGACATCTAAATGGCTAGAATGCACTGGGCAGAGACCCAGAGATGAGAGAGGGAACTCCTGAAATTGTAGAGGGCCACCCTTAAATATTCAGCGGAGCACTGATCAGTGTATGGATGTGAAAAAGGCAGGCAAGGATGGGGGAAACCATCTGAAAGAATTAGAGGCAGCAGTGCCCAGCACTCAAATGGTACTGAAAACGGTGACTGTCTCCTCTATCCAGACTGGAAACCACCAAGATTCATAGAGCACTGGGTAGAAGATACAAAAGAATCTTGATTCAGTAGTGGAGAATAATTAGTTCCAGTCTGAGCATTGTTCCAGTTCCACCTAACAAATCTGAAAAACAAGACCCAAAAGCATCAAATTATTTTCAAGCTCCTTAACTGTATCCCAGAACAAATCTCAAAACTTTTTTTTAATCTTTATGGGTGCTTTATTCAGATGGTCAGTGATCTGAGAAGACAGTGGGTTTGTACCATAACAGACCATCTTTTTTTTCATTGTTGTCAAAACTGTTTATAGCAGTAGTCCCCAGCCTTTTTGGCACCAAGGACCAGTCTCATAGAAGACAATTTTTCCTTGGGGTAGGGAGGATGGTTTGGGGATGATTCAAGTGCATTACATTCAAGCTCACCTCCTGCTGTGCAGGCTGGTTCCCTACAGGCTCGGACTGGTATCAATCTTCAACTCAGAGGTTGGGGGCCCCTGCTTCATAGGAGTATGAGAGTATCCATGACCCAAAGATGTAAAATTCACAATACTACATCCAATAAAAAATACCAGACATGGAAAGAAACAGGAAAATACAGTTTATAATGAATAGGTAAATCAGTTGTCCCATAAACAACTGGCACAGATGTTAGAAATTGGAGACAAGGACATTAAAATGATCGTTATCACTATACTATACATTCAAAAATTTAGTAGAGACATGAAAGATGAGAAAGAAATCCAAATTTAAGTTTTACAGATCAAAACTACAATGTGGCTAAGATTAACAGTAAATTAGACATTGCAGAAAAAAAACAGGAACATGAACATAACAATAGAAACTTTCTAAAATGATAGAGTGGGAAGAAGCTTTTAAAATTAACAGAGAATCCTTAAGCTGGGCAACAACTTTAAGCAGTCTAACATATATGTAAGTTCCTGAAGGATAGGATAGAAGGGAAAGCGGAAAACATATTCAAAGATGTAATACCTGAATTCTCCATCAAAATTTCCATCAAAATTCTCCAAATTTGATGGAAACTATAAGCCCATATCAAGAAGCCTAATGAACCCCGATCACAAAACATAAAGAAAACCACGCCACAGCACATGTTAATTAAATTGCTCAAAACCAGTGACAAAAAGATAAATCCTCAAACAACAAGAGAAAAAACAGCCCCAAAAGACCTCGTGTACAGAAGAATAAAGGTAAGGATGAGAGCAGATTTTTCACTGGAAGCTGTGAAGCAACATTTTTTCTTAATATTTAAATCTCTTTGAAAGAAGTAGGCTGTTAGGATGAAAATAATAGCAATGTATAAGAGGATTTATAGCACATATAAAAATAAAATGCATGAAAAACTAGCACAAATTTCAGGAGAGGAGAAAGGAGTACTACTGTAAGTCTTTTATGTGAACTAGTGTCCTGTCACGTGAAGATAGATTTAATAAATTAAAATGTGTACTGGAAACCCTAGAACAATTACAAAAGTAATAAACCAAAAAGTTATAGCTAATAAATCAGTGAAGATAAAATAAAATAAATAGAATCATTAAGAAACCGTTAATCCAAAAGAAGGCAGAAAAGGAATAAAGGGGGAACAAAGAACAGATGTGACAAATGAAAAATAAATGTCAAGATGCTGAATTTAAACCTAGCCATATCAATAATCACATCAAAGTACATAGTATAAATATCAAATTAAAAAGTAGATATTATCACATTGGATAAAAAAGCAAAACTATACGCTGCCTACAAGAAATATACTTCAAATATAAAGACACAATAGACTAAAAGTAAAAAATATGAAAAAAGATATACCATGCTAATGCTAATAAAAAAGAGAAAAGGGAAGATAGAATGTCTGTATTTATGTGTGTGTGAGTGTATATATTTAAAACTGTTACCAAAAGCACTATCCAGAAGAAAAAAAGTGATAATTGTACTATATTAAAATTTGAAACTCCTGCTTTTTGAAAGTCTATCTTTAGTGAGTAAAAAGACCAGCAACAGATTGGAAGGAAGTATTTGTAAATCATATATTTGACAAAGATTTTTATCCCGAATACATAGGAAATCTCAAAACGCAGTAATAAGAATACAAACAACCCAAGTTAAAAAATGTGCAAAGCATTTGAACACCCATTTCACCAAAGAAGATACATAGATTATAATAAAAGTACATAAAGGATATTCAATATCATTAGTCATTCGGGAAATGCAAACTAAAACCACAGTGAGATCCCAAGACATAATTATCTGAGTAAGTGTTGTCGGAATGTGGTGGAACTAGAACACTCATACCCTGCTAATGGGAATGTAAAATGACACAATGAATACAGATAAATAATTCAGCAGTTCCTTAAAAAGTTAAACATATACATAACTTGTGATCCAGTCCTTCCACTCCTAGGTAGTATGTAAGAGAAAAGGAAGCAAATATCCACACAAAGATTTGTGCATGAATGCTCACAGCAGCCTTGTTTGTCCTAGTCAGAAACTAAAGGGTCCAAATACCCACCACGAGGTGAATATATTGTGTTGTAAATAGGGTACTACTACTCAGCAATGGAAAAGAATCCACTTTTGACGCACATTGCAACATGAGTGGATTATAAAATAATCATGCTATGTGAAATAAGTCTGACCACCCCCCCCTCCAAAAAAGAGTATATTCTATGATCGTACTTATACAAAACCATAGGGAGTGGTCTATGATGACAGAAAGGTCAGTAGTTGTTGGGGACGGGAGTCAGTGGTTGAGGAGAGGTGTAAGGGACATATTACGAAGGGGCGTGAAAAGACTTTTGTGGGTGATGGATATATTTTTTGATTTCTGAAGGTTTTATGTTCTTTTTTGATTTGTGAAGGTTTTAGAGGTATTTACATATGTCAAAACTTATCATTAGGTATTTTGAATATATATAGTTTATTGTCTATCAGTTATACCTCTAGTAAGATTGTTAGGATTATTTAGTTAACTCACTGATGACTTAGAAATATTCCAAGAAATTTGAACAATTGAATATTCTAAATAACATTCTCAATGCAATAGAATACACTGTTTCTAACATTCTTTAATTCTGACCCTGAGGTTCCCTTTGCATAACAGACATTTGACTGTTCTCTACTATCGAGCCTTGAACTTCTTTCTGTCTCATTCACTTAGAACTTTGCATGATTTTATCATAGTGACATGTATTTATTTATTCAAAAATTAGGCAATATGAAGTTTTAAATATTGAAGAACAGAAATGAGATGGCAGTCATAAAGAATATGCAAATATGGAGACAAGTTTCAGAAATGAAGACTAGAAGTGTTCAAATGTGATCATTTATCCCTATGGCTTTTAGTTTTCATTTTTTATTTAAAAATACAGTGAATGAAAGATGAATAGCCTCTGACTCTAGAAAGAGGAGTGAAGTTTAAAAGTGAGAGCTATCACCGAAAATGTGTTCCTCAATTCAGAACTAAAGAGAAAATTGCAGGCCGGTGTAATGAGATGATGTTCTCACCTATGTTTAGAGCACACTTTTGTGGGGCCAGTTATGAGAACCAAGCTTAAAGGCCTGTTGAGAGGATAATGATTCTGCTGCCATCATTCGATCCCTTTGTCATTTCCACTGCATGCCTAAGCTTAGTCTCCTGTGTCACAAAGACCTCAGCTGCTGGAATCAACCAGACATGGTGTACATCTGGAACTAAAGAAGAAGTCCTCAAGATCCACGTCCATATCACCCCCCAGAGTACCCCTGTAGTAGTGAGTCTCTACTGAGACCAGAGTATGTCCGTCTTAGAAATGCTGCTCATCTGTGCAGTGTCTCCTGGAAGTTTACAGTGTTACATTTCATTTCACCACTCAGCATTCTCTGTCTGTAAACTAATTGCCTTCCATCTCTCACCAAATTATTCTAATCATTAACAAAAGAAGTTTTCTGCCCCAGTGTCCCTCTTTGGAAAAATGCTAGTAGTATTAACCAAGCTTTTACCAGAGAGACATTAATAGCTTTTTAATATGCATGGTTTTTCTTGTTTTTTTCCATGGGAGGTGGGGGGGGATTGTGTGAATGGTACCAAAAAAGAAAAATAATTCTGATTTTCTGAATTTATCATTATGAAAGATCATTGGATAGACATTGAAACTGTTGCTACTGCTTTCCAAGAGTTGCCCTCTCCTCTGTGTGCTTTGGGTAAGATTTTATAGCTCATAGTTTATTCTTTTTTCTTTTCCAACCCAAACGTATTTGTATATTACCATAGGTTCCTGTCTTAATTCATAAAGGTAACAAGACTATTCCCCCACCTGTTTAAAAAAAAAGTGAATTTGATGAAAGCAAACTAAGGATTTCTATTCTTTTTGGTGGGCTTGGCAGCATTAACATTAATGGGAGCTTCGAGTGCATCAAGAAGCAAGTTCATCCCTAAGATGTAAGAGCTCCAGCCATTTGAAATTAGCCTTTGTGGGTCTCCTGAGTTCTGCAGCACCAGGGGCTAATTCTTATTCTTTTTCATCTTTCCCCTTTCTTCGCTGGGCACTGATGCCTCATTACACACTGTTCCTCCCATTCCACAGCACCGAGCCTCTGACTCTGTCTGGTCCAATCAGCCGCTTTGTTGCCCAGACATCCTAATGCTGGCGGGGGAAACACTGTTAGGAGTTTTGATTTGTCTGTTTGTTTGTTTTATTTGTCTAAGTCTTTATTTCCTTAACCAAATGTAGTATTACCTAGAGAAAAAAAATTATACAGACTTCAGTTCAACAGAAGAACTATTGTCTACACTTCCTGATGACCAAGTCAGTGACAGCTGTTTGCTTTTTATTTCCTATTTTAGCAACAGGTCCTAATGGTCCCTCCCGAACCAGTGTTAGAAATAGTCTGGGAACCCAGGAAGAGGAAAAAAATAAGTTCAAAGACTCTCCAAGTTGAAGGCTATAAATAAATATATTAAGAAAAAGGAAAATGGTATCTTAAACTATTTCTATCTGCCAGCCCCAGGTTTATCTTCCAGGAATAGCATGTGTCTTAGAAAGTTAACTGTGCTTTTTGTGTGTCTGTATAAAGTCACTAGATAATTCCTAGTAGGCAATATCTTTCATGATATTTCTCTTCATCAGCTCAGCATTGTTCCCAAGTCCACTGGCAAACCACCTCTCACATGCTCACAAAATACATTTTTTTCTTTCTTCTTTTTCTGTAATTTTGTGAAAAGAGGGGGTTATTTCTTACTTAGACCCAAAATTAAAGATGCTCTTTGATGACATAAAATATCTTTTTTTCTGATTCCATCTGTCAGTAATTTACAACTCTCTTACCAATATTTGAAACAAAGTTTTAAAATGAAACTATTGATTTTTCATGATGATTGCCAGGAAATAAGGGTCACAAAAGCAATTTGGGTGGAAAGGAATTTCATTTCTTTGTTTTTTTTTCTACAATTTCCCAACACCTTGCTGAGAAATACAGCTTAACCTTTAGGCATGTTTCTATCCTAATCCCAATATCTAACTTGACTTAGTTTGATTACCGGCATTAGTGACTGAAGCTGGATAACGTTTTCTCCAAATGCTGGGTCATTAATTAGCAGGAAGCTAGGAAAAGTGGTTGGGGGGAATGCTGAATTTTAGTGAGCAGTTGACATTAGGGTTTTTCCTAAAGATTTTACCCAAGGATTCAGAACAACGGAACACAGGAGCAGCTCATAATTTTCTTCCAGCAGATGACCACTCTTCTTCTCTTCACCCTGTGTGCTTGGAACCAAGAGTGAGATGTGTGCATAAAACCTTTTACACTGGGGAGACAGGTGTGTCTCCTTATGCTCAGTTCAGGAGTGGTGATGCCTGCCTTCCAACATCACACCCTGGACTCCACCTGAGTCATTAACCCATTCAACTTGACGGTATCCTGACAGTTAAAAGGAGTCAATATACCTCCCAAAGAACACAAAGCTATGGGTGCCCAGCAGCAACAGGCTTGTTCATTATGAAATAGCACATGTGAAAATGTTTTGCAAACTAACAGTGGCAGGAGGGAGCTGTACTAGTAAAAGTGGAATGGTTGTTGCTTGATTCTGGGGACACTGTGAGCCAAATAGACCATTGTATGGCTGTAGTTTTTGCTTTTGTTTTTTGTTTGTTGTCATTGAACATTTGTATGACAACACCTGCATTTTGCATGTTTCCCAGGGAGAGAAGTACAGAGGAAGAGTGGCGAGATAAGATGCATACTTTGGAGGAGTCTTAGACTGGGGGAATAAAACACAGAAGGGAAGGGGAGTCTTGTCTTCTGAACTTCGACACCCTCAGGAATGCTAACGCCCTCTTACTACCTCCAGGGCTATTGGTTATTCAGGTCACCACAGGACTCATTTTCCTTGAGTACATTATTTTCCAGTTATTTGTGTGAGCTAGATGTCTGTGAAAATAAATCTCTGTTCAAGATGATTAAGGCCAATTTTTTTGTAAGAATTTCACCATCATCAATGTTTTAGTGCTCAAGTAAAATTGGCCACATTGTATTGCTTTAATATGATGAACGAGATGATTATTTTATTTTTTGTTAAAATTTATTTAAATTAGTTCATTTAGTTTAATGTAATCTATTAAAAGGTTTTAAGAGAAAGGCAATTAATTAAAAATAAATAAAATTATCTGTTTAAAAATTAATTTTGAATTATTGAGTGAAATTAATTCAACCATTCTGACTGAAATGTGAGAATGGGCGGGCTGGTCCTGCAGCCCCTGGGAAAGTAGCTGGACGCCCCCTGGCGGAGCCACCGGAATCCACCCCAGGTGAGCCTTGGGGGCCCTGCCTTCGCAGCACTGTACGCCAGGTCACTGTTCCCCTCTTGCATCGGCTACCTCTGGAAATCCAGGAGGCTGGCAGGGAGAGCAGTGGAGATTGGTCAGAAGGCCCCTGCCAGAGAAAGTGAAAAGAGAAAAAAAAACGATTACCCATTGTTGAATCTGGAGAACAGGGATGCTCCGCTGCTCAGCTGATGCTCTCTTCACTCACATTTGTGCTCAGAGTGGCTCAACACACCCTGCTGAGCCTTGCTCCATCCCGCCCACAGGCGGCCTTCCCCACTCCCAGAACCTGCCTCCTCCCTGCCTCCCCTCCCTCCACTGGCACACGCGCTGTCTCCCCTCTCCAGTTACAGCGACTCCCCCCACACGTGTTCTATGGCAAAGTTCATGCAGAATTTATGTCACTTTTTAAAAATTAATTAAATACTCTCTTAGAGGGATATTAGTTTTTCTGGCTTTAAAAAATAGTATTGCTGAAAAGTGGTATGCCTTTTTTTAAAATCTTTGTATGCCACTTGTTGGTTTACAGTGTGAGCCATGGGGGACTTTTTAAGTATAATGTCTCACTTAACGGCAACTTTTACATTTTAGAAAAAAACAATTTAGAGTTATAGCATGTGCCTGCCAAGATTAGATGAAATTCTCCACTACCACCCCCAGCCACCATCACCACTCCCCTGGTACCTCCAAAGTAGATGATTTAAATACTGACAGTTCTGTTTATCCTATAAAAACATGTTGATAGGTCAAGTTAAACAGAGTAAGTCAGTAAGACCAGCCTATGGAGATAAATTTGTAGGCCAAGTAAACTTAAGAAAAGTCACAGAAAAAAATTTCTATCTGGGGCATTATACCTGACCAAGCTATGTCTATCTATAATGTTCCTTTTGAAATATAAATTAATATGGGAAAGTCTCCAAGTTTTGCTCATTGTAATCTATGTCTTAAGAAGAAAAATATGAGACTTCTTTCTCCCACAATATTTAAGAAAGTAGAATCACTAAAAAAAGAAGTGTTGGAGTTTCTTAATTTTCCCCTCCTTTCTTTGTCTTTGAATTACTTTGAAGAGAAGCAAGGGGTATGAAAATCCCATCAGCCTGCAAAACAGGTGTCTTAGAGCTTGCTGGGTTTTTTTTTTTTTCATATTTTATAATTCTTGGTAGAGATCAGGCAGCAGTGTAAGGTAATTGAAAATTTAATTCAACATTTGTTTTAATGAGTGATTTCTGTGTTCAAATTGGAGGGGATATAAATATGGATAAAATAAAAGGCAGAGGGGATGAGTAGCTAGCCCAGATGCACACAGCTCATAAGCAGGAGAACCGGGGCCCAGTCAGACAGGCTGGCTCCTCAGCACGTGTTCCTGGCCCTGCCACTCCTACCTCTCAGAGGAGGAGTCGCCCTGACACCACTGAGAAACTAGAACTGGGCCCGAATAGGAAACACTGAGCCTTGGAAGAACTGTGAGCAAAGATGTGCTAGAATCAGAAGGTAAGCCTTTTCATTTCTAATTTGATTGCTGAGAAGACCCAAGTCCTGAGAATTCAGCTTTTCTCCTTGTCTCCAAACTGACCCGTGACTTCCTAATGTGTCCTCTGTGCCCTTCTTAGACCCAACAAGTGACTGCCTTCTCACCACACCTAAAAACTGCTCCACTCCTTTTTTGTTGGTGTCACATGTGTTCATGTTTCAGCACCGTCTCCAGATGTCCTGCCTTCCCTATTCCAGTGTTCTGGCCCCACCACGTCTGTGTGGTCGGCAGAGTGTGCCACGCCTCTGTGGCTTTGCCTAGCCCAGTGTCTCTGCCTGGACCATCCTCCTCCCTTTACCCATCAGGTTACTACAACTCACCCTTATACATTCTTCCATGAAGCGTTTCCTAACCTGCAGAGCCCGAGTTCATGATTCACCTCTTTGCCCAAAGTCTGTCCATCCTTCAAGTTCCAATTAAATCTAAGTATCTTCCTTCACCTCAAGGTTTACAAATCTTTTCAGAACCTCAGTGCTGCTGTGTATGTTTTTATGATGTCACTTTTCTTCTTTCTTGTATGGTAATTACATGTGTGCTTGTCCTTATCACCTCCACCTGTCAGATTCTAAATCCTTTAAGGTTAGAAATGTGCTTTTTCTCCTAATAGTTATCACCTAGTAGACTCTGTCTCATGACATGATGCTTTAATGGGGTCCACAAAACTAAAGTATGCTAAGCTCTAAAAAAAAAAAAAAAACAGCATGAAAAGCCTGGAAGACCCAAGTTTATAAAATAAGGACTTATCCACTAAATTTGTACCCACGTAAAAAATATTTTACAATCATTTCATGTGTGTCATTGGGAGCCTCTTCAACCAATAGAAACTACTCAGGATCTTGTTGAAGGGCAATTGTTAAGTCTCTCTGAGTTAAAGCTCATACTGGATTATAGTTCCTGGCACTTTATAAGAGCCCCAAAATATTTGTAGAAGTAACTAATTGCTAAATGAGCTTAATAAAGCTACAGAGAATTATGTTTGTGTAGTACGTTGGTGGGTAGAGATGAACATCCACAGTACTGCCCTAACTTTCCTATTGACATCCTGAGTGGCAACACACAGAGAAGAAAGATCAGAGCCCTGGAAAGATAAGGACAGTGAGAGTGGCAGAGCTGAGAGGTTAGGTCACAGCAGGACTTAACAGCCACAGTTTCATGAGCAAGAATGCAGTCTAACTCAAAAACTGTATTTTTAGCCACTGGGTATCATAGATCTCAGTAGTTAAAACACCGTTACCTATTTGAAGGTCAGAACAAAATAGAAATAAAGAATTCAGAACAGTATCTAGTTACTCAGCTTTCAAATCCTCAACTTTAATTTAAGGAACAGAGACTTAGAATCTAGGTTTAAAATAATTAAACCTTTTTCAAATTCAATCATTCAAAACAGATGCCGACTACCTGTTTAGTTAAAAAGTACAAGAATACAAAGGTGCATATTTCTTCATCCAGATTTCCAAAGAATTTACTGTTTAATACATAGCAAACATTATTAAAATACAAAGCAGAGAGTTAGAAGCAACATGAGAATTGTAGGAAAAAAATAAACCTTGAAAGCCTGGAGAAGATGGGGATGTAATGAAGAATTCACAGAAGAGGGTCCACTGAGACTGGGCCATGAAGGATGGGTAGGAGTCCAATAACTAGAGCTGATAAACAGCCATTCTGGGTGAAGGGGACATTAGATGAAATGGGTACCAAGGTGACAGAGGACAATAAAGAACTGACTGTGGCCCAGTGGTTAGGTTTGAGCTGGGCAATAAGCTGTCTACATTGGGACCTGATTTGGGATCAGTATCAGTTAAGACCAAGGAATTGATACTTTATCTGACTGGCGACAGGATGTCACTGGATGTTAAGTTCAATTTGGCTGTGATGTAGAAGACAGATTATAGGAGAAAGATGGGGGGCAGGAAGGTTAAGGAGCTGTTACAGTAGTGATTGTAGAGGCAGAAGGTCAGAACTAGAACAAGGGCAGGGGGCATGGAAAGGGACTGAGGAGGCATAATCGATGACTTGGTTACCGATCTGATATTGAGAGAGAAAAGAAAAAGAGAAAAGGAGAGCTCAAAGGCCACCTCCTTGTGGCAGTCCTGATTACTCTGACCTGGAAAGTGGAGGTACTATGAACAGAAATATGGGGAAAAAGAGATCATTTCCATTTTAGTTTTGATTTTAATTTCCAGTCCATTACTCATTTTTCCATTTCTTGTTCCCCTTTGCTATAGTTTTTGAGTAACATAAAAAAGTGTCACAGACCAACTTCTTTATTAGGTAGGGACCTAGTGCCATATTGCAATCTTATATAAACACAATGAGAACTAAGACTCCAGGATACCTGCTGAATATTCCCACAATTATACATTGTTTTCCCTATAATCAATGTGTGCTCTACATAGGAACCTAGCTTGATTTACTAAACTGTAGTCTTTTAGAGGAAAAGTGAAATATGAGAGGCAGAAATGTTGCTTTTTTTTTTAAGGATTTTATTTATTTTAGAGAGGAGAAAGGAGGGAGAAAGGGAGAGAAACATCAATGTGTGGTCTCACACACCCCCTACCAGGGACCTGGCCCACAACCCAGGCATGTGCCCTGACTAGGAATTGAACTGGTGACCCTTTGATTCATAGGCTGTCACTCAATGCACTGAGCCACACCAGCTAGGGCAGAAGTGTTGCTTTCTGATGGTGGTACTTTTCTTTGATTTACTGCACTTCTCAAGGAAGCTTTGCTCTCAGGAGCACCAGTCCCCACAGAGGCCCATTCTCTCTTCACAAGGCAGCCACAGGACAAAGTTGGTGGCAATTTTTCCACTGTTTTTATGACCAGTGTTCCCCATCCTCTAACTCAGACACCTGGGATGGAGAGATTAGATGTTTTCTGTGACTTATTTACTCCTTGACACTTTTCTTAGGCCTGCCAGTTCTGGGACCGGTTGTGGTCCTGACTCCGTAAGTTGAGTTAGAAAGAGTCAATGCATTTGGTAAAGGCCAGGAAGGCTTCACAGGATAAGATGCGTTGTATGAATTTCTGGAACAGAGTTATGCTACCTGCTCATCACAAAAGATGTTCTTGACATTGTCTTTATTGGTAAATGAATTCATGTTTACCTGTGGCCACTGGCTGGTGTCAGAAGCATGGTAACACTCTGTAGAAGGCTATGGAAAGGCAAGGACGAGGGAGGAGAGGAGAAGGTGAGCTCGCAAGTTCAGAGCAATTCCCAGCTTGGCAGTTGTCAGACTCTGAAATCACACTTTCTCTGTCCTTCCTGGCCTCATAAGAAAGCAAGGGGTTGAGCAGCCACTGAGCTAGACCTGCAGGTTCTGAAATGCCTGCCGTGATCAAGAGGAAGGCCCTGTGCTTTGTGTTGGAATCTCACTCTTGGCAGAGAGGGGCTGAGGTGAGAGCAGCTCTTTGAAACTGGAACTATTTTTGTTCAGACATGTGACATGATTTGCTGGTGGTGACAACTGATTTGACAATGACCAGTGATTTAGGCCTACCTCTAATAAGCGAATTAATCTGAGCTAAAACATAGTGATCTGTCATGTTTAGAGATACCTCAACATCTGGCCAACTTGTCCTCTGTCAGCATAGTTTGTCCTGTGCAAATCTTCTGTCAAGTGAGGAAAAGAACTGTGGGGAGAAAAATTCCTTAGCAGTTTTAGAGTTAGTGATGAATTTTTCTCCTAACATACCAGCTGTGCCAGCAACACTATTTTTCATGGCATTAATCAAATATCTTGCCTGTAGCACCTTCACTCTCCCAAAGGCTAAAAGATGAATCTGTCAAAAAATTTCACTGGGATTTGCCAACAGCTTTTCTAAGCTCAAATACTAGTCCAGGCACCTTAGAAGTCTGAGCAAGGCTTTTAGGGATAGCCTTGGGGACTTAAAAGCTGTGTAGGGTAATTTTCCTTTACACTAAACAAAAAATCGAAGCCTCCATTGCAGCTTGCATGATCAAGTTCTCAAGTCTGGAAAGAGGCCAAACACTCAAGTTTTATTAATGTATTCCATTTACTGACTCATAGCAAACTACTTATTTTTCATTGGAATTTTGAAATTAGCCAAGTACAAGAGCGATTGAAGACCATGGAATGAACTCATTGCTTGTTCCTGGGAGGAAATTCAGAAAAAAAAAAAGAAAGAAAAGAAAAAAAGCCACACACCCACATTCCCACAGAGATGCTGCCCATAGCTGGAGGTGCTGACTGAGATTAAGATCCAAACAGTTTTTACCACCTGTAATCCTTGTGTTAATTCTCCTGCTTCCAAAATAAACTTGGCATATTTGCTTTGTGCTCTTCAGATGTAATGTTCTCTCCTGTTCAGTTTCAAAATTAGTAGACATTTCAGAGTGACCACTGATGGCCCTGAGATTTGCTCTGAATGAATGGGTGGAAACTCATGTTACACTAACCTAAATGGTATGGAATCACTGGGATAAAAGGCTATCAAATTAGATAGCCTGATAGTTACCTTCTCTTCCCTGTTGTCTATTGCTTAAGAGGCAAAGACCATTCTTTGATTCCTTAAATGAAGAGTCTCTGAGAGTCTTTTTCATTTAACTTTTCTAGCAGTATCCTCAAGATTGCTGAGCAGTTAAAGAAAAAGATGTGTGAGGCTCCTCTCTCTCCACTAGTAACTGCCTCGTGCTGTTACTCGGCAACATGGTGACTGCTGAGCATGGTGACTCTGGGGCCAGCCGAGTGCATGAGACACAGCGGATACTCAACAAATGTTTGTGGAGTAAACGAAATCCTTGCATCTACTACAAAACTTATTTTAACAATTTCAATAATGTGAAAACCACCCTGACCAGAGAAGCATCAGATCTTGTTCTGTGCTGGTCTCAGGATGCCTATTGTAACCTGATGCTGAAGTACGACCCAGATATTGGACTGTAATGAAATGGTTTCCTACTATTAAAATTCATCAATTTACCATGTTCACAGAAACCAGTAAGTGGCAGGGCCTAGAAATGCAAAGTTACTTTTCTAGTGAGTGCAGCTTTGGATTAATAATCTAACAAGTCAGACCTTCCATAGTTGAAGAAGGAAGGTTCACAAAGTGGTAGGATTTGAGTCAGGCATTAAAGGTGCAGAAAGAGAATCAGGGAGGTACTGTCAGTTGTGGGAGTAGCATGGGAAATTGTTTTTTTAGTCCACTGGATTTCTTGCTCTTTGAAAAGTAAGTAGTATCTGCATGGCTGGTGTGGCTCAGTGGATTGAGTGCCAGCCTGTGAATCAAAGGGTCGCTGGTTCGATTCCCAGTAGAAGGTACATGCCTGGGCCTGGGGACAGGTCTCCAGTAGGGGGTGCCTGAGAGGCAACCACACTTTGATGTTTCTCTCCCTCTCTTTCTCCCTCCCTTCCCCTCTGTCTAAAAATAAAAATAAATAAAAATCTTTTTAGAAAAGAAAAATAAGTATTATCTGAGACCTATAAGGCTAAGCTCAATTTACTGTGGAGGCAGTAAATGTTCATAATAAAGTATCATTTATAGATGCCATCCCTTTGTTTCAGGTTTCAGTTGTAATTTGAGAATGAGGCTCCTTGGTTTCTTTGAATTAGGAAAACCAGCTTCATGTGTGAAATTTCTCATATTTATGTGACTACCTATAGAGGAAATATGAGTTAGAGTTTATAATTAAAATTTACTGTGAAATCCAAGGCCTATGCATGATGCCTATAGATTTTTATTACATTTGCAAACATTCTTTCATGGAAGTATTTGTCTATTCCTGAAGTCAATGAGAAGAATAGGTTAGCCTGCTATTACCTGCCTCTGAATGTGTTCCTAACTTGTATGAAATAACACAAGACTGGGTGTTTTTTGTTGTTTTTTAAAGGTACTTTGATTAGATGCACTTTAGCACTATGAAACAGTTTTTGTTTAATAATGGACGTTGAACAAAGTTTTGTTAGTTCACACAAGGATGTGTATGAAGGTGAATTTGGAGCCTGCTGTGCGTGTGTGCTTTTTTTGTTTTTCCAGAATGCTCACATACCAGCAGGGATATTACATAGCTTACAACAATGAAATAGAACTCAAGGGGATGTTATTCTGAGTCCACTTTTGTATATCCAAAAAAGGTATATTATTTGTAGGACTTTGATACTGGTGTATTTTACAGTTTGACAACTTGGAACTTTGTAAACTGGCAATTGGGTCCAGACAAAGGTATCCATTTATCTCATATATGTCTCGTTGAGGCAAAGCTGTCAGAAGAAATCTTATCACATGGTGCCCCATTTGTTTTCTGTGGTGATTTATGATGGTTTTGAAAAGGTCTTGTGATCCCATAGGCTGCCACGATTCTCTGACTTTTTTCTGTCAATGGATCAGATTTTTGACATTTTCTGAGAGCATTCAGAAAAGATTTGATAAATCAGCTTGCGGTGTTTATTTTAATTGATCTGAGGCCCATTCCTTCAAGAATTCATCAACTGCAGTGACAGGGTCTGGATGTGCTGCAGTGGAATGAAAGAATCGGGCCGGCCATGCTCCTGTGGTGATGATATAGATATTTTGTTGAAAGTTTATGCGCACCGACGAGAAGATGTCATAACTAATTTAGTATGCTGTAAATCTTTTGACACAGATTCTAATTCATAAATCTCATCCATCACATGTGATTCATGAAACGATGGACAACCTTTGATGAGAAGGTACTTTTGTCTGTGTTCCAAGTTCCTTACATTTTTTCCTTATTCAAAAATAAATCATTCCAGAACAACAGAATTCTATTAGGAAAATGGAACTATGGAGGTCCTTTGCTCTTTTGCCTATATTCTCACACTCAGAAAAAGTAAAACTTCTCTTTGAAAATAAAGCTGTGCTTCTGTGAGAGCAAGAAGACAAAAGTCTACGTCCTGTGTAGACATGGGCATCATGTGCACACAGGAACTGATTTGAAAGACGTGGCAGAGATGAATGTTAACTATTTTTCTAGAGCAAATTGACTTCACATAAGACAGAATATGTGAATAAAACAGTGTTTTCCTCATATTAAATTTATTTCAAAATTAATTTTTTAAAAATTAACATTATTATGATATAACACAGTCAGTTATACTGCCCCAAATATTTATTTTGTTCTATTAGGTTTCCTATGTTTACTTAGGTTACAAATTTATCTCTGCAGGTCAGTCTTATTGATTTATTCTTTTTCAATTTGACTGATACATAAACAGGCAATCATTCTTCTCAGAGTGTCCCTAAGGAAGGAGGGCCCAGAAAATGGTTGGTACTTGCAGTCTTAGTTAGAGTAAGTTTCCTATTTTTCTGAGCAATCTACAGTCAACATGAAATGATATGTCATCCAACTAGCCTGCTAGAAAGTTAATAAGTCTGATCGTATATGAGAATGCAGTAGCATTAGAAAAACACATATATGTAATTTTGTTACAAATTAGTCATTTAGATGATATAGCACCAGAACTACAAGAGTGACTATGAACTACATAAAAGTTGTTTAAAGATACTGCCTTCAAGAACTTTTTGACTGCATGAAATGGTGGGGTTGAAGTAAGCAACATATCAGGCAGTAAAGATACCATAGATGTGGATATGGGACTATAAAAAAAAGAAGGGAAAAAAGAATTTGTGTTCATGGGCATCTTGAAAGATGCCTTGAATAAGGGACAAGTAGTATAAAGGAAATAAAACTTTTAAGTATGAGCTTGAAAAAGTTAGATGTAATGTTAAAGCATTAAAATACTGTCAAAAATACTGTTTTCTTCCAGCTAAAAGATAGGGACATCAGAGTGTTTGTATCAAACCACATTAGCTAAAGTTTAGTATTTCCCTCAAGTTGATAATAGTTCATATACTTTGAATCACTGTGTGTAAAGTTTTAAATAGATTACTCATGATAATAAGGGACAGAGGATAGATTCATTTCAATCTTATAATAACAGAGGGATCTAATTTTATTTAATTACCTCCATACCCCATCTTCATAAAATTTCTTATATAAATAGCTAATAAGTTCCAAAATTGCCTAATAAGCATTTTCCCAATTATCTTTTTCCTCTGATGGATGTGATAGCAAGTAATGGAGCATCTAAAAGTAAGCAGTCAAAAAAATAAGAAATGAAGGACCTGGATAACTCACAGGTTACAGAAATCTCCCTTTCCTTACCAAAACTCAAATAAGTAGACTCTATGGGGTATAAAAATGAAAAAAGGAAAAAGACACAAGTCAACACATTTTCCTTCCCTCCAACACATATATCCTCTCCTCCTGAAGTGCACAAGTTTTAGAAATGAAGACAGTCTCAGAGGGGAAAGGTCAGTCAGAGAGAAGATACAGTGCAAAATGCCATGTCTGTAATGAAAGGTAATTTGAAATAAACTCCCGCTCAGAGCCCATAATGAGGGAGAGAAGAAACAAAGAGCCAGAGAGGTTCAGTGTCAGAATTCAAAATAGGTAAATTTTAATGACTCTAAAAGGCATGATGACCAGAAACCACTAGCCTGAGCCAGAAATGATGTAAAGTGGTGATCAGTTTGCTTCACCCCACCTCTCTCCCCAAGGGTTTTGCTCCTGACCTTCAAGACCACTTTTCCCAAACTCAGAACTCTCTTGATCACCAGTGGGTTCCAATAGAGTGGAAATAAACATTAGTCAGATAACAGCAGATTAAATCACTGGGATGCATCAATAAAGTAGAACCATTAGAAATAAGCTTTCTTTTACTAACATGAAAGATGAACTCTCAGAGAGAAAAAAAAAAAGCCATTCATTGAAAGTGTTAGGAACATTTGCTATAATCTTTAGTAGCCCTCTGTTGTGCCAACATGATGGAGTTACTGGTACCTTAATGATTCAGACAGCTACATGTGATCATGCTCTTTACTTGACTGTCTGCCAATTTAATCAATTGATAATGAACCTGATGTTTCACTTGTAAGAAAATAAAAAAGAAACACTAAAGGGATCAAACACTCAAATTCTAGGGAACAGAACTGACAGATCTTTAAACATGATTCCCCCTCAAAGACACAAATAATCTGAATGTGGCTGTAGCATTAATCAAAATTTCAGATCCCATTGAGTCTGCCCAAGTGTTGGCCTTAGTTATTTCCATCCACATTGCAGCTCAGGAAATGTGTTGAGACGTAAATGTGTTGCATGTGGTTTATCTTTTCGCCAATTATACAAACTTTGTCAAATTGTAAAAGGCTTTGATGTCTCAAGCTGTTTTGTTTTCAGAGTAGAGAGTGAAAATGAAAAGAAAGGCAGTTACTGTAAGAAACTTCCTCTGCAGAGGATTTTGGTTTTAATCAGCCAAAACTATGTGAAGTAATTTTATTTGCCTGACTCCATGCTAGGTACAGTTGGTGAGATACAAAAAAAAACAGGAGTAAAGATAGCTGCTCCATTTTTGGACCTTAATATCTAATTAGAGGGATAGGACATCAAGACCTACACAACACTTAAAGAACAATTGTATAAGCAGCAAGTACATGGCCAAACTTAGCTGTGAATTTGGAGAGGGAAACTGGAGTAGCCAAGGAAGGCTTTATGAGGAAAGTCTGATCCATCCAACTGTAAACCCAATTTTCTGATAAAAATACTGATCATAAATACTAGTGGAGAAATGCAGTTTGACCTTCAAATTAGAATGGATGGTGGATGCTACTCTCCAGTGAGTCTTCAAATGCTTGTATTGTCATTGCCACCACCCTCTCTCCCCATCCTGTCCCTTCTGCTTCGTAGAAGTTGGCAACTCAGTCCAAACTAACCTTGGAGCATATTTCTCTTGTTTTTGTTTTTGTTTTTTAACATACTCCACATATAATGTATAAGCATGTGGATATGTCTTCAAAATACACCCAAAATCTGACTTCTGACTTCTTACCCCCTCCCAGCTTCCACTGTAGTCCAAGTCACATCATCTGTGGGTCTCTATAGGTACCCCATAAATCTCTTGCCTCCCAACCCGACAACCACAGTGGTCCTGTTCAAAAATAAAACAGATCATGTTACTTTGCTTCAAACTCTCTACGGATTTCCCATCTCAAAGTTATTAGGCTTTTCAAGCTCTTTGTGATCTGCCACTGCCCCTCCTCACACACCTGTCACTTCTCTGATTTTTTTCTCCCACTATTTCCCCATTCCTCCCTTCCTTCCAGCCTGCCTGCCTCCTTCCCCATGCTGCTCTCTCAGGACCTGTGCATCAGTGTTTCCTCTGCTTGGGACGTTGTTCCCAGGTAGCTACCTGCCTTGTCCCTTTACCTCATCCGAGCCTTTGTTTCAGTGCCACATTGCTCACTGGGGCTTCCCTGACTACCGTGTTGTAAATTGCAAGCTTCCTCCTCCATGCTCCCCAGCAGCCCCGATCCACTTCCTAACTTGACACTTTTTCTGTAGTACTTACCACCTACTGGCACACCATATAATTTAGTTATTGCTTTTATTTGTTGTCTTTCTTCTAGCCTCCTGAGGTCAGAGAACTTTGTTTTGTTCCCTGAGATATCCCATCACCTAGAACAGTATGTGGTGCATATTAGAAGCTCAATATTTGTGGAATAAATGGATTATGGAGCTAGAGTCAAAAGATTATCCCAGCAAATGAGGATGCTCTCTTAAGCTGTGTTGCCCTTTGGTTTAGGTCACAAATTTCTAACCTGGATTCCAGGGTAGAACTTGGGGAACTAGTGAGTCCCTGAAATTGGTATTAAATTGGTGTTTCATCTACTTTTTTATGATTGGAGGTAAGGTTTTATACTTTTATGATATTCTCAAGGGTCCTTGATATAAAAAATAAGAACCACTGGTTCAGAACATTTCAAAACACTTTACAACTATATAGATTTTTAAATTTTTATTAGAGTATTAATCATCTTATTTTAGACATAGGAAAATTGATAGACAAAAAAAATTTAAAGTTGTATTTTCACAAATCCAAAACAGTCTTATAATTTCATTAATTTTGTCATTGTCAGTTTGAATGAAGGGACCAGTTATCAAAACCAGTCAGCCCAGTAGAGCCCCACAGAGCAATTCCACAGAATTCCATCAGCATTAGTACCTGTGGTTTGTGTACACTTTTGTCAGTGTGTCTCCTTGGAACTACTTTCTGCCTATTTCATGCACAGAATAGGTATTTACTTCTTTATTAAATTAATATTGAATGACTATAGTTACGACTTGGATAACTACCTGTGCTATTACATTAAATCAGTAGCAAAATCCATATTGTTTGATTTCCAATCCAGTGTGTTTTCTCTTTGGCTGTGTAGGGTCTATCCTAGCACAGGATGACCTTTTATGTAATTAGAAACATAAATAATATACGAAGAACTCTTGTGTTGTAATCTTGGTCTTATTAGGGGTCTCACTAGTGACCTTGGCACTTGCTCTGCCTTGATCACCTCAATTTTAAAATGGGAATAATATAATTATCTTGTTGGTTTTGAATAATTAAAATTATACAATGTAAATCAGCCTAAACTGTCCCAAGCATCACCATCTTATTTTAAATTCTGGGCATAAAACTGTAGGCATAAACATGAGATGCGAGACCACTTTTCAGAGTGGCCAACAGATAGGAGGTTCTGACACAGTAGGGAAAAGTCTTTCCTTTACTGTGACAACAGGGGAGCTACTACCAGATGCACTTGTGGCAAGTGGGGATGAATCCCTAAAAACAGCTGTGGGGGAATTGGGGCTGATGAAAGGCATAGTCCTGGATTAATGAAATTCTCTATCCTGGCTTATTTGGGGCGAGCAACCTCTACCAGCAGGGTAGGTGACAGAGCACGCAGGTGTTAGGACAAACTTTGCCTGAAGATACTAGATCTTGATATCTGGCATTATTCCAAAGGCAAGATGAAAATAAGCTGTTAGATATGTTGTCAAAGAGATTGATGGTATAAACTATTTAGAAATTTTCTCTGATTAATTACATAGGCAAATAGCTGTTCTCCAGAGGCGGTGCTCTGAGCTGGGGGACCAGACATGAACACGACTGTCTCCAAGTGATGATGTTGTAGGTGTAAAGAATGGGAAATAATAAAGCAAAGTGGCCATTCATGATTTTTAATCCTCCAAAAATTGAAAGGCTGTTGGAATCATTTATACAAGTAAACTTTTCACACTTTGTTTTATCTTCCATTTGTGGGACTATAGATTTGTTAGACAGTGATAAACTCTTAAATGTTTAATCAAGGATAAAACAGATTCTTCAAAGAGAAATGAATTAGCCAAGATCACTTGGCTGGGTACTGGAAGAACTAAACTACACTCCAGAAATTCAGCTTCTAGCTATTTCCTGTTTGCATTTATATGATTACATCAGGGTCTTTCTGATGGTTCTTTTTCCATATCTTTTGTGCATGTGTATGTGAGAGGGAGAGGGAGAGAGGATGAGTTGGGGAAGGGGCAAAAGAGAGAATGAGAATATATATGAATCTATAATTATCCAAGTATATTAAAATTTCTTATTTATCTTACTGAAAGTAATAGCTGTGTAGAATTTACTTTTGGAGTGGTGAACTGTATAAAGTTATAATATTGAGTTTCAGAAGTGTTCACTGTATTTCCCAAAATTTGCCTTCCTTTTTCAGACAGGTAAATATCTCAAATGTTGAATATATGAAAAGCAGTGCTTCTTGTCTAAGTTCTTATACAAGACAAAAATTCTCCAGCAATGTATACCTCCCACTGTGTTTGAGGCAATTAATACTTAAACACCTTTAGCAATATTTCCCAGGGTGTAGGGTGATTATTAAACATAGACTATTGGGTCATCATTAACTTATTGGGAAAGATAGAATCAAAGAATTATAGAATGAAAACTACATTCATTG
Organism: Phyllostomus discolor; assembly: GCF_004126475.2. NCBI lineage: Eukaryota > Metazoa > Chordata > Mammalia > Chiroptera > Phyllostomidae > Phyllostomus > Phyllostomus discolor. The sequence continues at coordinate 134,411,249 of NC_040903.2, read as the reverse complement.
TTTGCACAACCCTTCATTATGACTAATGATACTTTAGTTCAATAAATATTTGTTAATTATTAGCAAATATTTTTTGAACAGCTACTATGTGGCAGGCCCCATTCTAGGGAGTGAGGATATAGCAGTGAACAAAGCAAAACCTTCTGCCTTCATGGAGTTTATATTCCAATGGAGGGAATAGATAATAAACAGAAAATACAACCAAACTAACTGTGAAAATCGTATCTTCCTCTTTTCTTTTTTTTAAAAAAATATTTATTTATTTTTAGAGAGGGAAGAGAGAGAGAGAGAGAGAGAAACATCAATGTGCGGTTGCTGGGGGCCGTGGCCTGCAACCCAGGCATGTGCCCTAACTGGGAATCAAACCTGCAATGCTTTGGTTCACAGCCCATGCTCAATCCACTGAGCTATGCCAGCCAGGGCAAATCTTCCTCTTTTCCGTAAATCCTTTATCATAAAATTTGTCTAACAAGTTGGGTTATGAAACCAATGGGAAACCAGCTGTGGGGGGACGTTCTTTCAATGTTCAGTAAGCTCTTGTTTGATCTGAAGAGCTGATTGGTTATAAGCATTCAAGAGGTATAGGACTTTGATTTTTAATAGCATATCTAGAATTCCTAGATCTATCAAAATGACCTTCTCCAACAGATATTCAGTTTGTCAGATATTCAGTATGCCAGAAAGCAGGTTGGAGAACTGTGAAGGAAATTTAAAGTCAATGAAAAAAGTAGCATGCGGGGGCTTCAGGGAGTACAAAGATAATTGTGGATCAATTGTGCCAGACAACTTGAAGCAACTTAAGACTGCCGTCAGTATTTTAATTGTTTCTGCTGCAGAGTTTGAAAGAGCATTTAGTTCCATGAATGATGTGTTAACACCTAGTTGCGATGTTGTGCCCATTAGTTGCATATCATCTTTGTCTTTCTATTAAGCTGGTTGGTCCACTGTTCCACATGCTTAAGCCTCAAGATTATGTCAAGATGTGGCTCGTAAGTGTCGGCTTGTGAGCCGGAAATTGTGGAAATGTGACAAGAAGCTCTCTGGCTCTTCTGTCTTTACTTTTATTTTATTTGAAGAGTCTGAACTGTTCCCCTTCCTTAAGCCTGGGCTCCTGGGCATTGAGGGAGTAAAAAACTGTACTTTTTTTTTCATGTAACAAAATGGGATAAAGCAAGATCATGTCAGTACTATGGTAACTTTTTCACTTTTGGAAAAATCGATAATACCTCGCCTTTCAACACTCAGTGCATAGTTGATGGAAAACCATGTGTATCTCTCTAAGGGATTGCCAAGGTCCCCCTTCAGTCTTACAGCTCCACGTCAAAAGGACTATGCATTGGAGAAATGGGAAATAATGGGCATCATCATCAAAATTGGCCTTCCCATTAGACTATGTGATGAGAGCTCAGCCATCTCCTATGTTGATGCCCTTGCTTTCAACAGAATTTTATTTTGGATCCCTAGGCATCCTTTCCTATAATGTGTATATGAACTTGGAAAAGTTACAGATTGAAGAATCAAATGCATTTGTCTTATGATAGCAATGGGGCTTGTACTCCTCAATAGTTTATTTTTAAACACATTCTCTCTTGTCTCTCATATAGTCCCATTTTTTCCAGAGGGAAGATTCTGAGAAATTCACCATTCAATTATTACCTCTTGTCCAAAATTTAAGAGACAGCATTTCAGACATAATATTTTCTCTCTGTTGGTTCCATGGCCTTTTTGGTTTTAGTTTGGGGGCATTTTTTCTCAATGTTCACACCTGTTTTGTTCCCACAATAGACCTGCAAACCTACATCATGGGAGTCAGTAGCTTGTGACTTTGAACAACAGGCATCTGAATTCAAGTGATGATAGATTGCTCATGATTAAAATATCTCTCTTTTCTTTGTGCAGTGAGCCAGCAAGATTCTTTGGGAGGATTTAAACTCTAATGCTATCAGACTTCAACATTCTTCTCCAGAAACCTTCACATTCTCACAATTTCTCAAGAGAGGGTATTAGCTGCCCAAATTCTCATTGGTGCCGTCGTGTTCAGCCATAACCTTGAACTGTGCCTGGCCTTTCTTCACTCTCTTCCAGGACATATTCCTGGAGTTACTATTTCTTTTCTCTCCCCACATGCATATCCACAGAGAGAAGGAACCATTTAGACCATTACTAATTTTAAGTTTCAATCTTTCACTTGAAAGTCTGAAGGATTTCACAGATAATTGGGGGGGGGGGTTGTCTCTTTTGCACAAGTTGGGGAGGAACCCCATCTTCTTGATGATGAGTTGCTCAGAGTAAAGGAAGAAAAGAGCATTTCAGTTATTGAATATTTAATTCTGGACAGCAGTTTAATCAGGGCTGGGATTTGGGCAATGGCTCCAGCCCCCTCCTAACTGAGTACAGTTTCAGTTCTTAGTATTCCTTAATTATCCCACTGAGATGTTTGAGAAGCAACTAGTAGTAAATGAACTTGGCAAATCAGCTATTAACCAAGTAATGAAATACAAATACATATGTTTGACAATTCTGCAGGGAAAATTTTTAAGCCAGGATTCTCAATAGATTGTATTGGCCAAGAGAGGAAAAAACAGGTGTTGTTATCAAACCGTATCTACAAACAATTTGACAGGAGTTTTAAAATAATGCACAGCTTTTCCTGCCATGAATTCCAAACATGCCAATTAACCTATGGAGAATCCTGATTGTCAAGTAATGAATCGATATACGCCCCACAGGATGGCGAAGGAGGGCTCACTGTGACGTAGGGATAAATATTCAAGGCTTTCTCCCAAACAGTATAGCTAAGGATGCATATCAACTTCACATCTAACCTTAAACAAAGCAGAGATCAGCTCTACTGAGAAAATTGATTTTATTCAACAGTAAGGCAAGGGAAATTAGTAAATTCAATATTTGTAGAAAGAAAATAAGCGAAGCCAGCTATTCCTGGTGGTCTGAGACTGTTCTTTGTTTTGGTAATTATGCCTTTATGTTTTAGGGCTCTTGTTTACATTTTCAGAAGGGCTTGAAATAGTTCATGCATCAAACAGCCCCCCTGAGCATCCAGGTTCTTCCACTGAGCCACAGTGAAGTTGTCCCTGGACCAATACAAACTGGAAATGAATCCTAACTATAAAGAAAGAGCCTCTTTGCTTCCCTCATTGTTTGGAGCTTCTTTAGAGCTGAGTCACAAACTAATGCTCTCCACTGCAGCCAAGTCCTTGGTGTGATAGTATGTCATTGTAGTGAAGTCCACATTTACATACTACATAGTCTAAAATACCTTGGAGTGCAAGAATGGAACTATGGAAAATAATTTTACCTCAGTTTCTGTGCACCTGCATAGTAAGGCACAGGCAGAACAGGATGAATTTACTAATGTTTGCTATTGGATGGTAAGCCATTCTAAAGCTATGAAAGCCTTCAAAACCCCATAGGTCTCCATTTTGCCATTAGCCGTACCAGTTTAAACAGTCTGCTGCAAGAAATATTGACAGGTCAAGTACAGCTGGGAAGAGCATGTGTCCCAGTGGCCTTTACACTGACAGTTTCTCCCACATTAAAGAGTTAACTAGCAGCCAACCAGCTCGAAGTGGGAGCTAATGAATGAAATGGAGATTGATATAGACTCTCTTTGGAGGTGCATCGATCTGTGTCTTGTGAACTCAGCTTAGGAATTCTGCAGGCAGCATTGCCTGAGTAACCCTGGCATGGTGCCCATTAGCAAATAACTCTTTTAATGTTGGTCTTCAATTGATATATTTATTGTATTGCATATTACAGTGACCCCTCCACTGCCTTTGTATTTGATGGTTGTGGTATCACGCTAAGGGAGAGTTCTACAGGATGCATTTGAGTTCGGACAGCACTGATGAAATATTTCATTAATTGCATTCTTCATTTGCATGTGATGTATCAAAAGGAGTTTCTGGGATACTAAATGCTCTTTCTTGCTACCCCAGCTAGCAACAATGAATCTAATTATGATTTTACACCTTGGAATAGACACTATCTCCAATAAAGACACCACAATGAAAACAGGTTTTAAAATAGTAAAAGACTGGTTAGTCTTGCAGCCTCCAACAAAGACCATGTCTGTGTAACTGATAACTAGCAAAAGGAAGCCAGGGTAACCCCTGGTTAAAGAACCAGGTGGTGACCTCCTGGGTTTTGGCCAAGTCCATGTGCATTTCAGTATGTCGCCTTTGGCCATACTTGAGTGAGTCATTTTCACTTAGCAGTGGTTCTCAAAGTTTGATACTCATAAGAATTATCTGGGGAACTTGTGATTCAGGGGGGTCTGTATTAGAACCTGGGAATTTGCATTTTGATACTGTGTTTTAATACAGGTGGTCTTAAGACTGTATTTTTTCCAATGTTGATGTAACACATTAGAAACAAAAAAAATTAAGAAGCACTCAGGAGATACCATGTCAAAAATGTGAATTGCTAAAAAGCTCAAACATTCAGTAGTCCCCCCTTACCCACAACCCACAGTGGATGCCTCAAACCACAGATAGTACAGAATTCTATATAATGTGTTTTTCCTACACACTATAAAGTTTAATTTATAAATTAGGCACAATAAGAGATTAACAATAATAATAAAAAGAACAATTATAACAATATACTGTATAAAGCTATGTGAATATGAATATTCTCTCTGAAAATATCTCAGTATCCTGTACTCACCCTTCTTCTCCTTGGGAGGACATGAGGTGACACATGCTTGCGAGATGAGATGACATGAGGTGCGTGACGTAGGCATTATGATGTAGCATTGGACTGCTAGTAGGGTTGCTTGAACACAAACACTGCGGTAGCCTGATAGTTGATCTGATCACTAAAGTGGTTACTAAGTGGCTGGTGGGTGGGTAGTGTGTACAGAGTGGACATGTTGGACGCAGGTCCCAGACAGGAGGGACTGGAATGGTGAGAGATTCCATCATTCTACTTTAGAACAGCACACAATTTAATACTTATGTTGTTTATTTCTGGAATTTTCCATTTAATATTTTTGTACAGAGGTAGGCCTGGAGTAACTGAAACCACGGGAAGTGAAACTATGGATAAGGGGGGACTACTGTATGTCTAGGAAATTGTAGTATCCCTCACATCAGTTTCACCTCAGCAAACTCCTATCTCTCGGAAACTGGCGACCCCCCCTCCTAGGACTGGGCTCTGTTTGCCATCATTTCTATAGAGTCTGTGGTTTGGGCCTCTCCGTGGATCCAGGATCCAAGTCCAGATCCTAATGCGTACGGGGCTCTGCTTTAACTGCCATAGGCCCTCACCTCCACACTTCTCAAAGGCTTGACTTCACATGCATTTGCACAAAGGGAAATACCTTTTTCTTTTACCCACTCATTCTTGAAGGTACTTCTTTGTCCTGGGTTGAAATTACTGTTAATATCCTAACTAGTAAGCTAAAAACTGCCCTAGAGAAATGACCTAGGTAAGCCAAGTATCTCCTTTTATAGGGAAAGATCTTGAGTCCACAGAGTTTGGACAGCTTGTAGCCAGGCCAGAACTGAGCCTAAGCCTCCTTCATACCTCTTGACAGCTCATGCTAAGAATATTTAACTTAACATTTGGAACACAAACTTATTTCAAAGAAATCCATTGCCAACCATCATGGTCACTGGAATAAAAGTGCCTAGAATTATTGGTTAGTAACATAACCAAGCTCACCCAGAGAGAAAAGTATATCATATCCAGTCCCATTCAAACCAGCTTAGTTGCCAGAAAATTTAAAGGAATGTAATGGGGCCTGAGATTTCAGAAGCAGTTTATTCTTACCAAAAAACTAGTAATCAGGTCATAACAAAATGTTGTGTTTTGGGGGGTGCTATACCCATTACTAAGCCTTTGAGTACTAACATTAAATACATGGTGTTTCTAAAATGTCAACAGAGCATGCTATGGGCTGAATATGTGTGGACTCCCCCCCCCCCATTCATATATTGAAGCCTTAATCTCCAATGTGATATATGTGGAGGCGGGGCTTCTGGGAGGTGACTAGGACATGAGGGTAGAGCCGTAGTGAATGACATCAGTGCCCTGTAAGAAGAGACGTGAGAGAGATCATCTCTCTGTATGTGAGGATACAGCAAGAAGGCAGCTATCTGGAAACTAGTTTCACCAGCCGCTGAATTTGTTTCTCCAGACTGAGAAACAAATGTTTGTTGTATAAGCCACCTGGGCTTATGTAACAATCTGTGGTAATTTGTTATAGCAGCCAAGCCAAGACCCTACACATAATAAATGCATCTGATAAGGGCACTGGCTGTGGCCATTGGGGAGCAACTAACCTTAAGGAGGGAATTTGGACAAAAGGATCGAATTTGCTGTCCCTGGAGATAGGGAGTTCTGTGAGGGCCTGGGCATGGACAATGACAGTGGGCACAGAGGGAGGTGTGTGAACCAGAGAATTCTGAAGGCTGTTTCCTGGGAGTTTGTGACATGGGGAGGCTAAGAGGGAGATGCCTTCCTCCAAGTGAGTGCGTTCAGGAGGAAGAACAGATTTGGTGGTGTGGAGAGAAAAAAGCAGGGGGGATTTGATTCACTGCACTTTGGACAGATTCCATTTCAGAGGCCTCAGGGTGACTGTGATAGAAATGTGCAAAAGGGATCTGCAGGTCTGAGGTGGTGGACCGTCCATGGCAGCCACAGCGTAGAAAAGATTGTTTGAGGCTCTGGGTCTCAAAGTGCGTCCCAGGCAAGCAGCATCAGCATCACCTGGATGTTGTTTTTCTAAATGCAAATTCTTGGGCCCTTTCCCAGACTTATTGAATCAGAATTTGAGGGGTTGGGCTCCACATGTGCTCCAAAGGATTCTGATGTATGTTCAAGCTTAAGAATCATTGCTTTAAGAAAAACGCTGTGTGAGAACATATATGGAGCTGGTGGAGAGAGGGGAAGACATGCAACACTTTAAAAATGTGAACATGGTGACCAAAAGGTGCTGGGTAAAGCGAGGGTGGTATTTTGAGAAGGATGAGTGGTCAGTAAAGTGAAATGCTGCAGAGGCTAGGTAGGAAGAGGCCTGTGACATGCCCATTAGCTCAGGCAATTAACAGATTATTGAAGATTTGGCTAGAGCAGTTTCAGAGTGGGCTGGATGGAGGCCCTTTTACAGAGGACTGCTGATGGAATGGGGTGTGAGGAAGGGGAGATAAGGAGCTTAGATTACTTTTTCAACAACCTTAGCTGAAAGGAAAAAAAAAAGGAAGAGAGAAAGAGAAAGACAGGGAGAATCACAGACTGGAGGAAAAGTGTCTTTTCAAGATATGAATGCCTTGGGTTGGCTTGTGGACCCCGGGAAGGAGCCAGGGAGGGGCAGAGGCCGCAGACTCGCAGGCTCCATAACAGTCTCGCCCTGGGTGGTGCGGTGACCTCCCAGCTGGTTTCCCCTTCCCCCGGGCTCTCTCAGCCCCAATTTAAAAGTTTAATCAGATCCTTCCTTTAATTGTTTGACAGCAGCAGCATCACCTGATATCAGAGGTAGCCACATAGCCCTGATTTAACAGCCTGTATGAGGCATTGAACTGCCACTGTCCCTTCCAGACGTGCTCCCTACCAGGATCTGTCTGGTTCTAGGCCTCTCTGTCAAGGCACCCACACATCCCCTCAGCCACTGGGACAGCTCCTTCCGGTCCTTCAACACCATCTTCTCTGTGAAACTTCCCTCCTCCCCTAGGCAACACTAGTTGATTCCTCTAGCCATTAACCCCTGTGCATATGTCTCTCCTGGCATGTCTCCCACTGCACTATAACTCTGTTTCCACGTTTCTTCTCATGGACGGGAAACCCCTGGACCACAACCACAGCAGGCACCCCCCACTGGTTTTTTATTCCACGGCCCTCCCCATGCCTGCCCATAATAGGTGCTCCCTGGGTGCTTACATAAGGGGGGAATTAATACTTTTATGAAGGACCATACACTCAGTTTCAGCACTACAAGTTCACTCTAGAATCTGCATTATTTGCCTGCCTGAAGTCTCTAGATTTTTCTGAACACAGATTAGAAGGTTTGCACAACATAACGGCTTGCTTTCTAGAACAAAAGGTTTCCTACTGTGTCAGCTTCACTACTTGAGCTGGAGTTTCCTGTTCCCCACACAGCTCACCTTTCGAAAGGGTAAGGTCCTTTCCAAAGCTGCAGTTACCCTGTCATCTAATCACTGAGTTTAAGGGCATGCGTGAGCCTGGGAGAGTTTCTAAGGAAGTCTAGGTTCAATCTTAAGACTCCAGTAGGCACCACCAAGAGACCATAAAGCATGGGCTGTTTCACTGTGTGCCACGGCGGCCTGGCTGTTTGAGGCAGGCTCTGATTCTCTCACCGATTAAGCAGCCTTCCTCGGAGGCACACAGTCGGGAAGTTCAGAATCACATTGCCTAGCACACCAGGCCCCTCCGTTACCAACTTCAAAACCAGACACCACTATTAAACACTAAAAATGAAAATCCTCTCATCAGTTAGGAAACTGGCAGCATCTTCATTTCCCTCCTGCTACCAGGCTATCAGCGGGAGGAGAACATGCATGGGTAACACACACACACACACACACACACACACACACTGAGTAACCGTAGGCTTAAAGATTAAAAAGATCTATCTATTTATTCTTCTGCTAGAACTATTACACCCGTCTTTGCTTTCCTTCAGCATGAGTGTAGACAGAGACATTTTATTTTTTCATGTAAAAACATTATCTTTTTATTACAGGCTTCAGAAAAGCATCTCTCTAAGTAGTGGTAAAATACACTATTATTAAAATGTTTTCTTGGGGGTCACTTCTTGTACTGGCAGTAAAAAATGAGTTAATTATAATGATCCAAAACTATTGAGAAGTGAATCTTTTCCCTTGAAAATTAGTTGAATCTATAATTAACTTTAAAGTTGTCTTCAATATTGAAGTCGCTCATAAAATAAAAAATACAAAGCACGCATTCTATCTAGCATGCCCATTCTGACTTTACAGTAAACATAACCCAACAATCACTTTCAGTTTCCTGGACTCAACTAGTATATTTAGAAAATATACATGAGTTTAGATTTAACCCATGTGTAGTGTCAATTACAACTGATTTTTCTACATATATGATGCTGAAAAAGTGATCAGAAGAAACTTTCCACATGCAAAGTATCAGCATTGTTGACTACTTTAATGAATTCTCCAGCTTATAAGGCACTGCTTTTTCATCAAGTAAAAAAATAGATTATACATTGTTCAGGAAGCAGAAAAAAATTATAAGGAGATTTTGCCTATTGAATGTAATGGATTGTCAGGAACCCTTGACATTATTCTACAGGCGAGGCCACATAAAATCAATACATCTTAGGCAAGGTTTAATTTATTTGTAGGTTCTTACAACAAATGACTTACCTCTTTTGTTTGCCGTTTTTCTTCAGTTTTGCACTCATGAGTAGCTACGGTTTTTATCTGTCTAGTTATTAAGCACAAAACAAGATGATCGTGTCTTTATTATCATATTTTTTTAAAGAGGGTGATTGCAAAGCATGAAGAAACACAACCAGGAACCGAGAAGTTGTGCTAAATGGGATGGTTGTGAAACATCGCCTCCTGCCCCGTTGCCTCAGGTGCAAAATACCAGCAACAAGCTGGGCCTTACCCCAAAACATAGGCTGTTTCTTCTCATGCACAAGCCTCTAAGGAAGAGATTCCCCCTCTCTGTGAGTTCCCGTAAGGCTGGTGGCTTTTGTGAAAGGAAGGTATATATTTGTAAAGGGAGGACTGGAGATTACAAAACTTACTTTGACAGTTTTGACCCTGTGTTGGTGTGTGGCCTCTCACAGACTTCACAGTGAAAAGTGGTAGACTTTCAGCACATGAAATGCTAGTGACTGTATGTGGTCTAACGAAAAAGTTCCTTTTTATATGTTTTGGTAATTTTTCTTTTTGGTGTTAAGTTCATATTGAAGACAAAATAAAGTTATTTTATGCATCTGGTTAAACAGACGTAATGGGCTGCCAGTCCTTCACCTGCTTCCCCCAACCGTGACTCTGTGAGGAGGATGCCCTGGAGTCAGCACGGGGCCAGGTTGGAACCCAGCTTTCGGTGTGATGTTGGGTAAAAGCTTGTTGTCTTCCCCCTTAGTTTCCTCATCTGAACAATGTAGAAGATAGTATCACCAGCTGTGATACTAAATGTTGACTATGTAGCGTGCATTGTACGCATACAAGACATGGGAAACACTAAGTGCTCAGCAGACTCTGGCTGCTTGCCACTTTTCAGTGAGAACTTTGCAACTGGTAGGCGCTGCACCAGAGCTTGGGTCCTTGAGTGAAGACTTTCAACCGGAACTAGAAATGTCCAGCTTCAAATGAGGAAGTCGAAGCTGTGTAACTGTTAGAGCAAGCATTTCAAAGCAATTCTTTACAGTGGTAATGGATGTGGCAAATGTGTGGATTTTGTTAGGATTTCTTCTGACAGCCATGAACACAGATATATTTTAAAGTAATGTAACTGTCCTAAATCTCGAGCAGGGAATACAATGACTTCTAGTATTATTTTTCACTTCTCGAATGACACTCTGAAAGTTATATTTGATAAATTCCTTAGAAGTTATTTGACCTAGAAAAGGCCCTGTACCATTTAACCTTGGTTTTGTTCTCCTCAGACCTGTGCCCAAGGCCCATCTAATGTAACACATCACCAAGGTTAATACGGCGCTGAAGTCTTCCCAGAGCATGGCTCCCTAGACCACGTTTTAGGGAAAACCCCCTCCAAGTGAGGCTTTTGAAACATTGGTAGCTACTACCATGATAGGTTTAAAAACAATCCCTTTAAACCCATTTATCCTCAGTAGCAAATAATATAAGAGAAAAGCCCAGTGCATCAAGAAATCAGCAAAAGTGGATAAATATACGTACTCATCATTGGCGTGGCTAATTTCAAGAGATGTAAGCTGGAGACAAATATAAAATATCAGGAATTGTGCTACTCTTAGGAGCTATTAGTTTTGCTTTATATTCATGGTCACTGATACTGCCAAGTGTAAAACAATCTGGGGAAAAGACGTTGTCTAGATGTTTGTTTGTTTGTCTGTTTGTTTTTTAAAAAAAGGTTATACTTTACTTAGCCTTACCTGAAACTCTACGGACTTGCTGATAGTTTACATAACACGGCTCCTACAATGGAGTTCACACTGCACACATGATGGCAGATTTAAGGTCAGAAGTTATATATTCTCCCGTTTTTCTTATTCAAAAATATAAACTTTTCTTTCTGAGTTAAGCCGCAACAGGGTCTGTGTTCATCTGTCCCAGACTGAATTGTCCTGCCACAACATAGTCTTCCATAAGCCACCATGGAAGCAAGAGGGGCAAGAGGGGGAAGGGGGTAAAGGGGGGATGAGCGGTGGCAGAAGGAGACTTGACTTGAGGTGGTGAACACACAGTACAATATACAGATGGTGTTTTCTAGAATTGTACACCTTGAACCTATGTAATCTTGTTAACCAGTGTCACCCCAATAAATTCAATAAAAATTTTTAAAAATATATTTTATTGATTATGCTATTACAATTGTCCCACTTCCCCCTTCACTCCCTTCCACCCTGTATACCCTCTCCCACCCACATTCCCCCCTTTAGTTCATGTCCATGTGTCATAAGTTCTTCAGCTTCTACATTTCCCATACTATTCTTACCCTCCCCGTCTATTTTCTACCTACAACCTATGCTGCTAATTCAATAAAAATTTTTAAAATAACTTCTCCTGTTCATTTCCATAATTATCCTTTTAAAATTTGCCTTTTTACATGATCTCCCAAATAAGCTGCTAAATAGACAATGTTAAGAGAGAAGTAGAAGTGGGGCCCTGGCTTGACCAGGTTCTCCTAGGAATTCAGTGATAAAATATAAACTAGACACAGGCATTCCTTCCACTATCTTGTCTTACCGCTTATTGTATTTGCAAATGGCCACTATAATTTTTACCAACACACCTCTTGTTTGATGACCCACCTTGCTCCCCAGGGAAGATAGTATTCCTTGAGCCTGTCTTTCAGGCAAAGCAGGTCTCAGGCAAAACGCTGAATGTGCATCCCGTCCTCCTCCTCAGGCAGGCGGCCTGGGATGTTGTCCTGGAAGAGCTACTCAAAGGCTGCCTACCGATCACCTCTGCTGTATGTTCTGACCCCTCCTAGACTTGTTTGTTCCTCTAATGACACAGCATAAAGAATATCTCAGAAACATGTTTAAAATGCTCATTTTAAAAAAATAATACTCAATATTCTTAAATTTAAGAAATAGTTCCCAAGAGAAAAAAGCTTATAAAAATATTTATAACTCTATTTGGTGTCAAACATAATATTTTATGTGTACGTTGATCATAAAAAGTTAATCTTCTGATCAAGGGAAGTTTATCATTCATTTATTTATTTAGTGAGCAGAAGCAGGGACCTACCAAGTTTAAAAAAAAAAAAAAAAACTTTGGGACTGGTGAGGGAGAGGGAAAGATTATCACAGAAATAATGCGGAAAGCAAAGCTCCTGGTCTCTGTGAGTTGAAAATCTGCTTGTACAAATATTCAAACATGAACCAGCCAACTTTTGTAAATAAATGTATGTATGTGGAGAAAACTCCTGGGAAAGAATGTATCAGAAGGTTGTTAGTGGTTCTCTGTAGGTGGAAAGCTGAATGATTTTTAGTATCCTCTTATAATTTACAATAGTTTCTGAAATTTCTAAACTAATCGTGTATTTCTTTAATAACCAGGAAAAATAAAAATTCTTGAAAATTGCTTTAAAATGACATCTTTATAAGTGTAGGTTTGATAGCTTTTCTTGCAAAATGTTATCACCCAGCTCTTCTTAGTTTTCATTCTCTCATCTGCCCTGCTGCCACCAAGCACCTATGATTTGAGCTGCAAGAGACCTTTACTGGCTCTTCCGCAGAAATCAGCAAGGCCCAGGATTCCTTAAAGTGCACATTTCCTTGCTGTAATGTCTATGCCTTTGTAGCTTCATTTTTAGGCAAATATATGTTAAATGAAATAGCCACAGACTTAATCATTGATCTGTATACCTTAAACCTTTAGAGACCAGTCAGTCTCTGCACACAGCTGTCCAAAGGACCTTGTAACTTAGCATATCTGGCAAAGAAACTAGGAATTTTATCTATAACACCACTGCCCTTTATCTATTCCTGTGTTTTCACCAAAGGGTGGAAATTTGACTGCGTCCCAGCATATGAGCAAGGTGGGTATAGGTCCGATTCATTTTTTACTCTAGTCCTTGTACCTTTCTCCTAACAGAGGACCAGGCAAGCCTCCCCTCCCACTCCACATTTGTTTAGACCATTCATGATGTAAAGACAGGACAGCTATACTCTTAATTTCCTTGGCATTTCCTTAATTTCCTTATTTCTATCTCTAGCCCCCTGATATTTCCTTTCCTTAAAAATAGATTATTATTGTCCCCATGGTTGATGCCTGCATTTCTCTTACAGACAATTACAATTCTTTGTACTAATTGTACTCAGTTGAATTGATAGAGGAAAAGCAAATGCAGTCATGGTGAGAGTTTACTGAGCATATTGTCTTGCAGAAAGTTTTTTACCCCAAGTAAATTTCTCATTTGTTTTTTAGAGTTTGTGTTCAATAATTCATCGATTCCCAACAGCAGAGAAGAGTGGGAGATTTATGGTGTATGATTGTGTCATGTCTTGTTTTATCATGTCGATAGATAGAAAATTGACCACAACTACAAAAGCCTATTTATAATTCTATTTGATCACCATGGGAACTCATCAAAACAGAGGGCAGCTCCGAAGTTTCATTAACAGATCATCTCGGATCTC